>NW_026111566.1:0-300000 GCF_024679095.1 Eriocheir sinensis | reverse complement strand
CAAATTCATGTTATTTTATGTGCATTTGTATATATATTTTCATACAAATTTATATTATTTTATGTGTATTTTTACATATATTTTATTACAAATTTACCTTATTTTATGTTTATTTTGTATATTTTTTTCATTCAATTTAAGATTATTTAATGTGTATATTTGTATTTGTATTTAGGTTATTTTATGTGTGTTTTCTATATATATTTTCATCCAAAATTACATTATTTTATTGTTATTTTCTTAATTTAACTCGATACGAATTTAGATTATTTCATAGGTATTTTGTATACATATTTTTATACTCATTTACATTATCTAATGTGTGTTTTGTATATATTTTTTAATGCAAACTAATTTTATGTGCATTTTTGTACATATATTTTTATAGAAACTTAAAACGTTATTTTATGTGTATTTTATATATGTTTTCTCATACAAATTTACATTATTTAATTAGTTTTTTGTTTATTTATTTTGATACGAATGACTTGATTATTTGTACATTTTGTAAATATTTTTTTATACGTATTTACATTACTTAATGTGTATTTTGTTTATATATTTTTTACAAATTTACGTTATTAAATGTGTATTTGTTAAAAATATTTTGAAACGAATTTACTTTATTTTATGTATTTTGTATATATATTTCAATTCAAATTTAGCTTATTTTGTGTGTATATTGTATATCTATTTTCATACAAATTTAATTACTTCTGTGTATTTTTGTATATAGTTTTATACAAATTTACGTTATTTTATGTGCATTTTGTATATTTATATTTATACAAATACATACTCTCTTATTGGTATTTTGTTTATTTATATTTATACGAATTTACATTATTTTATGTGTATTTTGTATACATTTTTGATTCGTATTTACTTAATTTTATTTGTATTTTGTATATATATATTTATAGAAATCTACGTTCTTTTATGTGTATTCGTATATATATTTTGAAACAAATTTACATTGTTTTATATGTATTTTGCATATCTATTTCAATACAAATTTACCTTATTGTATTTGCATTTTGTATATTTATTTTAATACAAATTCAAATATTTTATGTGTATTTTGGTATATATAATTTTATAAAAAATGCGTTATTTTATAGGTATTTTGCATCTTAGTTTTCATACACATGTACATTATTTTATTAATATTCTGTGTATATATTTTGATACGATTTTATATTATACTATTTGTGTTTTGTATATATTTTTTTATACATATTTTCATTATCTAATGTGTATTTTTTATATATATTTTATACAAATTAACGTTATTTTAAGTATATTTGTTTATATAATTTCATTCAAATTTACATTATTTTAAGTGTGTTTTGTATATGTATTTAAATACAAATTTACCTAATTTTATGTGTATTTTGTATATTTATTTTCATACAAATTTAAATTATTTTTTTGTTTTTTTGTATAAACATCTAGAGTAAATTTCTATGATAATATATATTCAAAATACATATAAAATTATGTAAATAAGTATAAAAATATATATATCAAATACACCTAAAAAAAATAAAATTCGTATCAAAATAAATAAACAAAATTCCGATAAAAGAACGTATATTTGTAGGAAAATAAATATACAAAATACACATAAAATTACGAAAATTTGAATAAAAATATATACAAAAAAACAAAAAAATAAATTTAAATTTGTATGAAAATAGATATACAAAATACACATATAATTAGTTAAATTTGTATTTAAATACATGTACAAAATACACATAAAATAATGTAAATTTGTATGAAATGAAAACAAATTCACATAAAATAACGTACGTTTGTATAAAATAGATATACAAAATATATATAGAATAATGTAAAATCGTATCAAAATAAATACACAGAATATCAATAAAATAATGTAATTTTGTATGAAAATAAAAATGCAAAATACCCATAAAATAAAGCATATTTTTTTAAAAATACATATACAAAAATACACATTGAACAATTAAATGTGTATTAAAATTAATATACAAAATGTACGTACAATAAGGTAAATTTGTATTGAAAAAATATACAAAATGCACATAAAAGTGTAAATTTGTTTAAAAATCTATATACGAATACACATAAAATAACGTAGATTTCTATAGAAATATATATACAAAATACACATGAAATGATGCAAATACGTATAAAAATATATATATACAAAATACACATTAAATAATTTAAATTCTCGTCAAAATAAATAAACAAAATATCAATAAAAGAATGTGTATTTGTATGAAAACAGATATACAATATACTCATAAAATAACCCAAGTTTGTATAAAACTATATACAAAAATACTCAAAAATAATTTAAATTTGTATGAAAATAAATATACAAAATACACATAAAATTAGGTAAATTTGTATTGAAATACATATACAAAATACACATAAAATAATGGAAATTTGAATGAAAATATATAAACATATTCACTTAAAATAACGTAAATTTGTATCAAATATATATACAAAATGCATATTAAATAATGTAAATATGTATAAAAAAATATATACAAAACACAAATAGAATAATGTAAAATCGTATCAACAATAAATACACAGAATATTAATAAAATAATGTAAATTTGTATGAAAATAAAGATGCAAAATAGCCATAAAATAACGCATTTTTTATAAAAATATATATACCAAAATACACATAAAATATTAAAATTTGTATTAAAATAAATATAAAAAATGCACATACTATAAGGTAAATTTGTATTGAAATATATATGCAAAATACATATAAAACAATGTAAATTTGTTTCAAAATATATATACGAATACACAAAAAATAACGTAGATTTCTATAAAAATATATACAAAATACACATAAAATGAAGTAAATACGTATAAAAAAATGAATACAAAATATACATAAAAATCGTATCAAAATAAATAAACAAAATACCAGTAAAAGAATGTGTATTTGTATAAATATAAATATACAAAATACACATAAAATATCGTAAATTTGTATAAAACTATATACAAAAATACACAGAAGTAATTAAATTTGTATGAAAATATATATATATATATATAAATTACGGCTAAAATAAGCTAAATTTGAATTGAAATGTACATACAAAATACATAAAATAATATAAATCTGTATCAAAATATTTATACAAATACATATAATAACGTAGATTTGTTTAAAAATATATAAACAAAATACACATTAAGTAATGTAAATACATATAAAAAATATTTACAAAATACACATATAATCATGTAATTCGTATCAAAATAAATAAACAAAATAGCAATAAAATAATGTAAATTTGTATGAGAAAACATATACAAATACCGCAAATTTTTATAAAAATATATTTACAAAAATGCACATAAAATAAAGTAAATTTGCATAAAAATATATATACAAAACACACACTAAATAATGTAAATGCGTACATAAAATAACCTAAATTTGTATAAAACTATTTACAAAAATACCCAAAATAATTTAAATTTGTTTGAAAAGAAATGTACAAAATACACATAAAATTAGGTAAATTTGTATTGAAATACATATACAAAATACACATCAAATAATGTAAATTTGAATGAAAATATATAAACAAATACACTTAAAATAATATAAATATATATATATATATATATATATATATATATATATATATATATATATATATATATATATATATATATATATATATATATATATATATATATATATATATATATATATATATATATATATATATATATATATATATATATATATATATATATATATATACACACAAAACAAATAGAATAATGTAAAATCGTATCAAAATGAATACACAGAATATCAATAAAATAATGTAAATTTGTATGAAAATAAAGATGCAAAATTCCCAAAAATTATCGCATTTTTTATAAAAATATATTTACCAAAATACACATAAAATATTTAAATTTGTATTGAAATAAATATACAAAATGCATATACAGTAAGGTAAATTTGTATTGAAAGAGATAATAAAAATACATATAAAACAATGTAAATGTTTCAAAATATATATACGAATACACATAAAATAAAGTAGATTTCTATAGAAATATATATACAAAATACATATGAAATTATGTGAATCCGTATAAAAATATATATACAAAATACATATCAAATAATGTAAATTCGTGTCAAAATAAATAAACAAAATATCATGAAAAGAATGTGTATTTGTATGAAAATAGATAATAGATAATAAATTTGTATAAAATATATATGCAAGATACACATTAAATAATGTAAATATGTATAAAAAAGTATATACAAAAAACAAATAGAATAATGTAACATCGTATCAAAATAAATACACCGAATATTAATAAAATAATGTAAATTTGTATGAAAATAAAGATGCAAAATTCCCATAAAATAGAGCATTTCTTATAAAAATAATATATACCAAAATACACATGAAATATTTAAATTTGCATTGAAATAAATATACAAAATGCACATACAATAAGGTAAATTTGTATTGAAAGAGATATGCAAAAATACATATAAAACAATGTAAATTTGTTTCAAAATATATATACGAATACAAATAAAAAACGTAGATTTCTATAAAAATATATATACAAAATACACATAAAATTAAGTAAATACGTATAAAAAAATGTATAGAAAATACACATAAAATAATGTAATTTCGAATTAAAATAAACGTAAATTTGAATGAAAATATATAAACAAATACACTTAAAATAATGTAAATTTGTATAAAATATATATGCAAGATACACATTAAATAATGTAAATGTGTATAAAAAAATATATACAAAAAACAAATAGAATAATGTAAAATCGTATCAAAATAAATACACAGAATATCAATAAAATAATGTAAATTTGTATGAAAATAAAGACGCAAAATTCCCAAAAATTATCGCATTTTTTATAAAAATATATATACCAAAATACACTTAAAATATTTAAATTTGTATTGAAATAAATATACAAAATGCATATTCAGTAAGGTAAATGTGTATTAAAAGAGATATTCAAAAATACATATAAAACAATGTAAATTTGTTTCAAAATATATATACGAATACAAATAAAATAAAGTAGATTTCTATAGAAATATATATACAAAATACATATGAAATTATGTAAATACGTATAAAAATATATATACAAAATATCATGAAAAGAATGTGTATTTGTATGAAAATAGATAATAGATAATAAATTTGTATAAAATATATATGCAAGATACACATTAAATAATGTAAATATGTATAAAAAAGTATATACAAAAAACAAATAGAATAATGTAAAATCGTATCAAAATAAATACACCTAATATTAATAAAATAATGTAAATTTGTATGAAAATAAAGATGCAAAATTCCCATAAAATAGCGCATTTCTTTTAAAAATATATATACCAAAATACACATAAAATATTTAAATTTGTATTGAAATAAATATACAAAATGCACATACAATAAGGTAAATTTGTATTGAAAGAGATATGCAAAAATACATATAAAACAATGTAAATTTGTTTCAAAATATATATACAAACACAAATAGAAAAACGTAGATTTCTATAAAAATATATATACAAAATACACATAAAATTAAGTAAATACGTATAAAAAAATGTATACAAAATACACATAAAATAATGTAAATTCGATTTAAAATAAATAAACAAAATACCAATAAAAGAATGTGTATTTTGTTTATACATTTTCATACAAATTTACGTTATTATATGTGTATTTGTATAAATATTTTGATACAAATTTACTTTATTTCATGTATTTTGTATATATATTTCAATTCAAATTTAGCTTATTTTGTGTGTATTTTGTATATATTGTCATACAAATTTAATTACTTCTGTGTATTTTTGTATATAGTTTTATATAAATTTACGTTATTTTATGTTTATTTTGTACATTTATATTTATACAAATACACATTCTTTTATTGGTATTTTGTTTATTTATTTTGATACGAATTTACATTATTTTATGTGTATTTTGTATACATTTTTTTATACGTATTTACTTCATTTTATGTGTATTTTGTATATATATATTTATAGAAATCTAAGTTATTTTATGTGTATTCGTATACATATTTTGAAACAAATTTACATTCCTTTATATGTATTTTGCATATCTATTTCAATACAAATTTATCTTATTGTATGTGTTTTTTATATATTTATTTTAATACAAATCAAATTTTTTTATGTGTATTACAAATTTAAATATTTTATGTGTATTTTGGTATATATATTTTTATAAGAAATGCGCTATTTGATCGAAATTTTGCATCTATATTTTCATTCAAATTTACATTATTTTATTAATATTCGGTGTATTTGTATGAAAATACATATACAAAATACACATAAAATAACGTAAATTTGTATAAAACTATATATAAAAATACACAAAAATAAATTAAATTTATTTGAAAATAAATATACAAAATACACATAAAATATTGTAAATTTGTATTGAAAAACATATACAAAATACACATAAAATATTGTAAATTTCAAAGAAAATATATAAACAAATACACATATAATAACGTAAATTTGTATGAAATATATACACAAAATACATATTAAATAATGTAAATATGTATAAAAAAATATATACAAAACACAAATAGAATAATGTAAAATCGTATCAAAATATATACACAGAATATTAATAAAATAATGTAAATTTGTATGAAAATAAAGATGCAAAATACCCATAAAATAACGCATTTTTTTTATAAAAATATATATACAAAAAGACACATAAAAAATTAATTTGTATTAAAATAAATATACAAAATACATATACAATAAGGTAAATCTGTATTGAAATAGATATGCAAAATACATATAAAATAATGTAAATTTGTTTCAAAATATATATACGAATACACATAAAATAACGTAGATTTCTATAAAAATATATATACAAAATACACATAAAATGAGGTAAATATGTATAAAAAATGTATACAAAATACACATAATTTAATGTAAATTCGTATCAAAATAAATAAACAATATACCAATAAAAAAATGTGTATTTGTATTAATATAAATACACAAAAGTAATTAAATTTGTATGAAAAAACATATACAAAAAACACATAAAATAACGCAAATTTCTATGAAAATATATGTACAAAAATGCACATCAAATAAATTTGCATAAAAATATATATACAAAACACAGATTAGATAATGTAAATGAGTATAAAAATATGTATACAAAATACCTATGAAATAATCTAAATTCGTATCGAATTAAATTAAAAAAATACCAATAAAATAATGTAATTTTGGATGAAAATATATATAGAAAATACACATAAAATAACCTAAATACAAATACAAATATACACATAAAATAATTTAAAATTGAATGATATAAATATACAAAATAAACATAAACTAAGGTAAATTTGTAATGAAATATATAAAAAAAAACACATAAAATAATATAAATTTGTATGAAAATATATATACAAATACACATTAAATAACATGAATTTGTATAAAATTTGTATCAAAATATATACTTATACACACAATAAAATAACGTAATTTTCTTATGAAAATGTATATACAGAATACACATAAAATAATTTAAATACGTAGAAAAATATATATACAAAAAACACATAAAATAATGTAAATATGTATGAAAATATATAAACAAATACACATAAAATAATATAAATTTGGATAAAAAATATATACAAAATGATCATTAAATAATGTAAATATGTATAAAAAAAATATATACAAAATACACATAGAATAATGTTATATCGTATCAAAATAAATAAAGAGAATATCAATAAAATAATGTAAATTTTTATGAAAATAAAGATGCAAAATATTCATATAATAACGCATATATGCATAAAAATATATATACTAAAATACATATAAAATAATTAAATTTGTATTAAAATAAATATACAAAATGCACGTACAATAAAGTAAATTTGTATTGAAATAGATATGCAAAATACACATCAATAATGTAAATTTGTATCAAAATATATATACGAATACTCATAAAATAGAGTAAATTTCTATGAAAATATACATACAAAATAGATATACAAAATACACATATAACTAGTTAAATTTGTATTTAAATACATGTACAAAAAACACATAAAATAATGTAGATTTGTATGAAATGAAAACAAATACATTTTACATAAAATATATATAAAAAATACACATATAATAATGTAAAATCATATCAAAATAAATACACAGAATATCAATAAAATAATGTAAATTTGTATGAAAATAAAGATGCAAAATACCCATAAAATAAAGCATATTTTAATAAAAATACATATACAAAAATACACATATATTAATCAAATTTGTATTAAAATTAATATAAAAAATGCACATACAATAAGGTAAATTTGTATTGAAAAAATATGCAAAATACACATAAAACAATGTAAATTTGTTTCAAAATTTATATACGAATACACATAAAATAACGCAGATTTCTATAGAAATATATATACAAAATACACTTGAAATAATGTAAATACGTATAAAAATATATATACAAAATACACATTAAATAATGTTAACTCGTGTCAAAATAAATAAACAAAATATCATGAAAAGAATGTGCATTTTTATGAAAATAGATATACAAAATACACATAAAATATCCTAAATTTGTATAAAACTATATACAAAAATACACAAAAATAATTTAAACTTGAATGAAAATAAATATACAAAATACATATAAAATTAGGTAGATTTGTATTGAAATACATATACAAAATACACATAAAATAATGTAAATTTGAATGAAAATATATAAACATCTAGACTTAAAATAATGTAAATTTGTATCAAATATATATACAAAAAACACATTAAATAATGTAAATATGTATGAAAAAATATATACAAAACACAAATAAAATAATGTAAAATCGTAATGTAAATTTGTATGAAAATTAAGATGCAAAATACCCATAAAATAACGCATTTTTTTATAAAAAATATATATACGAAAAAACATAAAATATTTGATTTTGTATTAAAATAAATAGATATACAAAATACACATAAAATAAGCTAAATTTGAATTGAAATATATATATACAAAATACATAAAATAATGTAAATTTGTATCAAAATACTTACACAAATACACATATAATAACGTAAATTTGAATAAAAATATATAAACAAAATACACATTAAATAATGCGAATAAGTATAAAAAAATGTACAAAATACACAAATAATCATGTAATTCGTATCAAAATAAATAGACAAATTACCAATAAAATAATGTAAATTTCTATGAGAAAACATATACAAAATACACATAATTAACGCAAATATCAATAAAAATACATATAATATAATATATTTTTATACATATTTAAAATATTTAATGTATATTTTGTATATATATTTTATCCAAATTTACGTTATTTTATATGTATTTGTTTATATATTTTCATACAAATTTACATTATTTTATGTGAGTTTTGTATATGTATTTCAATACAAATTTGCCTAACTTTATGTGTATTTTACATATCTATTTTCAAACAAATTTAAATTATTTTTGTGTATTTTTGTATGTATTTTTATACAAATTTTAGTTATTTTATTTGTTTTTTGTATATATATTTTCCTACAAATATACATTCATTAATTGGAATTTTGTTTATTTATTTTGATACGAATTTACATTATTTTATGTGTATTTTGTATATATGTTTTTCTACGTATTTAAGTTATTTTTTGTGTATTTTGTATACACATTTTCAATAAAATTTACGTTATTTTATTGTGTGTATTCGTATATATTTTGAAACAAATTTTATACAAATTCATATTATTTTATGTGTATTTGTATATATATTTTCATACAAATTTATATGTGTATTTTGTATACATTTTTTTATACTTATTTACTTCATTTTATGTGTATTTTGTATATATATTTTTTATAGAAATCTACGTTATTTTGTGTATTCGTATATATATTTTGAAAAAAATTTACATTGTTTTATATGTATTTTGCTTATCTATTTCAATACAAATTTACCTTAATGAATGTGCATTTTGTATATTTATTTTAATACAAATTTAAATCTTTTATGTGTATTTTGGTATATATATATTTTATAAAAAATGCGTTATTTTATGGGTATTTTGCATCTTTATTTTCATACAAATTTACATTATTTTATTAATATTATGTGTATTTATTTTGATACGATTTTACACTATTCTACTTGTGTTTTGTATATATTTTTTTCATACATATTTGCATTATATAATGTGTATTTTGTATATATATATATATTTTATACAAATTTACGTTATTCAAAGTGTATTTTTTTGTATTTTTTTATTAAAATTTTCATTATTTTATGTGTATTTTGTATATGAATTTCAATACGAGCTTACCTAATTTTACATGTATTTTGTATGTTTATTTTCATTCAAATTTAAATTATTTTTGTGTATTTTTGTATGTAGTTTTTATATATATAGTTTATAGAAATTTACGTTTTTTTATGTTTATTCGTATATATATTTTTGAATAAATTTACCTTGTTTTATGTGTGTTTTGCATATCTATTTCAATACAAATTTACCACATTATTTTATGTGAATTTTGTATATGTATTTCAATACAAATTTGCCTAATTTTATGTGTATTTTGCATATCTATTTTCAAACAAATTTAAATTATTTTTGTGAATTTTTGTATATATTTTTATACAAATTTTAGTTATTTTAATTGTATTTTGTATATATATTTTCCTACAAATATACATTCTTTTAGCGGAATTTTGTTTATTTATTTTGATACGAATTTACATTATTTTATGTGTATTTTGTATATATATTTTTCTACGTATTTACATTATTTTATGTGTATTTTGTATATATATTTTCATAAAAAATTACTTTATTTTATTGTGTGTATTCGTATAAATTTTGAT
Source organism: Eriocheir sinensis (assembly GCF_024679095.1). Taxonomy (NCBI): domain Eukaryota; kingdom Metazoa; phylum Arthropoda; class Malacostraca; order Decapoda; family Varunidae; genus Eriocheir; species Eriocheir sinensis. The sequence continues at coordinate 288,941 of NW_026111566.1, read as the reverse complement.
ACAAATTTCCATTATTATTTTGTGTATTTTCTATATACAATTTCATCCAAAATTACATTATTTGATTGCTATTTTGTTAGTTTAACTCGATACGAATTTAGATTATATCATAGGTATTTTGTATACATATTTTTATAAGCATTTACATTATTTAATGTGTTTTTTGTATATATATTTTTATGCAAATTTACTTTATTTTATGTGCATTTTTGTACATATATTTTTATAGAAATTTGCGTAATTTTATGTGTATTTTTTAGATGTTTTCTCATAGACATTTACATTAATTTATTGGTATTTTGTTTATTTATTTTGATACGAATTACATTATTATATGTGTATCTTGTACATATTTTTCTATTATTATTAAAAATATATATACAAAACACACATTAAATAATGTAAATGAGTACATAAAATAACCTAAATTTGTATAAAACTATATACAAAAATACACAAAAATAATTTAAATTTGTATGAAAAGAAATATACAAAATACACGTAAAATCAGGTAAATTTGTACTGAAATACATATACAAAATACACATCAAATAATGTAAATTTGAATGAAAATATATAAACAAACACACTGAAAATAACGTAAATTTGTATAAAATATATATGCAAGATACACATTAAATAATGTAAATGTGTATAAAAAAATATATACAAAAAACAAAGAGAATAATGTAAAATCGTATCAAAATAAATACACAGAATATCAATAAAATAATGTAAATTTGTATGAAAATAAAGATGCAAAATTCCCAAAAAATATCGCATTTTTTATAAAAATATATATACCAAAATACACATAAAATATTTAAATTTGTATTGAAATAAATATACAAAATTCATATACAGTAAGGTAAATTTGTATTGAAAAAGATATTCAAAAATACATATAAAACAATGTAAATTTGTTTCAAAATATAAATACGAATACACATAAAATAAAGTAGATTTCTATAGAAATATATATACAAAATACATCTAAAAATTATGTAAATACGTATAAAAATATATATACAAAATACATATTAAATAATGTAAATTCGTGTCAAAATAAATAAACAAAATATCACGAAAATAATGTGTATTTGTATGAAAATAGATAATAGATAATAAATTTGTATAAAATATATGTGCAAGATACACATTAAATAATGTAAATATGTATAAAAAAGTATATACAAAAAACAAATAGAATAATGTAAAATCGTATCAAAATAAATACACCGAATATTAATAAAATAATGTAAATTTGTATGAAAATAAAGATGCAAAATTCCCATAAAATAGCGCATTTCTTATAAAAATATATATAACAAAATACACATAAAATATTTAAATTTGTATTGAAATAAATATTCAAAATGCACATACAATTAGGTAAATTTGTATTGAAAGAGATATGCAAAAATACATATAAAACAATGTAAATTTGTTTCAAAATATATATACGAATACAAATAAAATAACGTAGATTTCTATTAAAATATATATACAAAATACACATAAAATTAAGTAAATACGTATAAAAATATATATATAAAACAAAATACACTTAAAACTAGGTAAATTTCTTTTGAAATGTATATACAAAATATGCATAAAATATTGTAAATTTGTGTCAAAATATATAAAAAAAATACACATAAAATAACGTAAATTTGTATGAAAAATATATACAAAATACACATAGAATAATGTCAATTCGTATCAAAATGAATGAGCAGAATATCAATAAAATAATGTAAATTTGTATGAAATTAATTTTGTGTATTTTAGTATATATTTTTGTTCAAATTTTCGTAATTTTATGTGTATTTTGTATATTTATTTTCCTGCAAATATACGTTCTTTTATCGGAATTTTATTTATATATTTTGATACGAATTTTCATTTTTTTAGGTGTATTTGATATATATATTTTTATACTTATTTACATAATTTTATATGTATTTTGAATATATATTTTCATAGAAATTTACTCTATATGTATATACAAAAAAACACAAAAATAATTTAAATTTGTATGAAAATAAATATACAAAATACACATAAAATTAGGTAAATTTGAATGGAAATACATATACAAAATACACTTAAAATAATGTAAATTTATAAATATATATATATATATATATATATATATATATATATATATATATATATATATATATATATATATATATATATATATATATATATATATATATATATATATATATATATATATATATATATATATATATATATACAAATATACATTCTTTTATTAAATTTGTATTTATATTGATACAAAATTACATTATTTTATGTGTATTTTGTATATATATTTTAACACAAATTTACATTATTTTATGTGTATTTTGTATATATATTTTCATAAAATTTATATTTTATTATATGTATATATATATATATATATATATATATATATATATATATATATATTTATATATATATATTTATACAAATATATATATATATATATTTGTATAAATATTTTGATAAAAATTTACATTATTATATGTATTTTGTATATATATTTCAATTCATATAGCTCTTATTTTATGTGTATTTTGTATATATATTTTCATACAAATTTAATTACTTCTGTGTATTTTTGTATATAGTTTTATACAAATATACGTTATTTTATATGTATTTTGTATATTTATATTGATACAAATACACATTTTTTTATTGGTATTTTGTTTATTTATTTTGATTCGAGTTTACATTGTTTTATGAGTATTTTGTATACATTTTTTTTATACGTATTTACTTCATTTTATGTTTATTTTGTATATATATTTTTATAGATATCTACGTTATTTTATTAGTATTCGTATATATATTTTGAAACAAATTTACATTGTTTGATATGTATTTAGAATATATATTTCAATACAATTTTACCTTATTGTATGTGCATTTTGTATATTTATTTTAATACAAATTAAAATATTTTATGTGTGTTTGGTATATATATTTAAAAAAAAAAAGCGTTATTTTATGGGTATTTGCATCTTAATTTTCATACAAATTTACATTATTTTATTAATATTATGTGTATTTATTTTGATACGGATTTACATTATGATATCTGTATTTTGTATATATTTTTTTATACGTATTTACATTATTTTATGTGTATTTTGTTTATATATATTTGTACAAATTTGTGTTATTTTATGTGTATTTGTTGAAATATTTTGATACAAATTTACATTATTTTATGTATTTTGTATATATATTAAATTCAAATTTAGCTTATTTTATCTGTATTTTGTATATCTATTTTCATACGAATTTAATTACTTCTGTGTATTTTTGTATATAGTTTTATACAAATTTACGTTATTTTATGTGTATTTTGTATATTTATATTTATACAAATACACATTCTTTTATTGGTATTTTGTTTATTTATTTTGATACGAATTTACATTATTTTATGTGTATTTTGTATACGTTTTTTTATACGTATTTACTTCATTTTATGTGTATTTTGTATATATATTTTTATACAAATCTTCGTTATTTTATGTGTATTCGTATATATATTTTGAAACAAATTTACTTTGTTTTATATGTATTTTGCATATCTATTTCAATACAGATTTACCTTATTGTATGTGTATTTTGTATATTTATTTTAATACAAATTAATTTTTTTATGTGTATTTTTGTATATATATTTAAAAAAAAATAATTTATTGGTATTTTGCTTCTTTATTTTCATACAAATTTACATTATTTTATTAATATTCTGTCTATCTATTTTGATACGATTTTACATTATTCTATTTGTGTTTTGTATATATTTTTTTATACAAATTTACGTTATTTTAAGTGTATTTGTTTATGTATTTTCATTCAAATTTACATTATTTTATGTGTATTTTGTATATGTATTTAATTACAAATTTATCTTATTTTATGTGTATTTTGTATATTTATTTTCATACAAATTTAAATTATTTTTGTGTATTTTTGTATATAGTTTTATACAAATTTATGTTATCTGATGTGTATTTTGTATATTTATTTTCATACAAATACACATTCTTTTATTGATATTTTGTTTATTTATTTTGACGCGAGTTTACATTATTTAATGTGTATTTTGTATATATATATTTATACGTATTTACATCCTTTCATGTGTATTTTGTATATTTATAAAAAATGCGTTATTTTATTGGTATTTTGCCTCTTTATTTTCATACAAATTTACATTATTTTATTTACATTGTGTGTATTTATTATGATACGATTTTACATTATTCTATTTGTGTTTTGTATATATATTTTTTATACATATTTACATTATTTGATGAGTATTTTGTATATATATTTTATACAAATTTACGTTAATATAAGTGTATTTGTTTATATATTTTCATTCAAATTTACATTATTTTATGTGTATTTTGTATATGTATTTCTATACAAATTTACCTAATTTTATGTGTATTTTGTATATTTATTTACATACAAATTTAATTTATTTTTGTGTATTTTTATATATAGTTTTATACAAATTTACGTTTTTTATGTGTATTTTGTATATGTATTTTCATACAAATACACATTCTTCTATTGATATTTTCCTTATTTATTTTGACACGAATTTATATTATTTAATGTGTATTTTGTATATATATTTTTATACGTATTTACATCATTTCATGTGTATTTTGTATATATATTTCTATAGAAATCTACGTTATTTTATGCTTATTCGTATATATTTTGAAACAAATCTACATTATTTTATGTGTATTTTGTATATATATTTCATTACAAATTTGCCTTATTTTATGTTTATTTTTATATCTATTTTCATTGAAATTCAAATCATTATATGTGTATATATTTATTTGTATTTACGTTATTTTATGTGTATTTTCTATATATATTTTCATTCAAAATTACATTATTTTATCGGTATTTTGTTCATTTATTTCGATACGAATTTAGATTGTTTCATGTGTATATATATATATATATATATATATATATATATATATATATATATATATATATATATATATATATATATATATATATATATATATATATATATATATATATATATATATATATATATATATATATATATATATATATATATATATATATATATATATATATATATATATATATATATATATATATATATATTCCTACAAATATACATTCTTTTATTGGAATTTTGTTTATTTATTTTGATACGAATTTACATTATTTTATGTGTATTTTGTATATATATTTTTCTACGTATTTACATTATTTTATGTGTATTTTGTTTATATATTTTCATAAACATTTACGTTATTTTATTGTGTGTATTCGTATCTATTTTGATACAAATTTACATTATTTTATGTGTATTTTGCATATCTAATTCAATATAAATTTACCTTATAGTATGTGTATTTTGTATATTCATTTTAATACAAATTTAATTATTTTATGTGTATTTTCGTATATATTTTTTTTAAATACGAGTTATTTTATGTGTATTTTGTATATCTATTTTCATACAAATTTAATTACTTTTGTGTATTTTTGTATATACTTTTATATCAATTTACGTTATTTTATGTGTATTTTGTATATTTATATTTATACAAATACACATTCTTTTATTAGTATTTTGTTTATTTATTTCGATACGAGTTTACATTATTTTATGTGTATTCGTATATATATTTTGAAACAAATTTACATTGTTTTATATGTATTTTTGAATATCTCTTTCAATACAAATTTACCTTACCCTATATGCAGTTTGTATATTTATTTCAATACAAATTTAAATATTTCATGTGTATTTTGGTATATATATTTTTTATAAAAAATGCGATATTATTTGGGATTTTTGCATCTTTATTTTCATACAAATTTACATTATTTTATTGATATTCTGTGTATTTATTTTGATACGATTTTACATTATTCTATTTGTTTTTTGTATATATTTTTTTATACACATTTATATTATTTAATGTGTATCTTGCATATATATTTTATTCAAATTTACGTTATTTTAAGTGTGTTTGTTTATATATTTTCATTCAAATTTACATTATTTGATGTGTATTTTGTATATGTATTTCAATACAAATTTACCTAATTTTCCCTGTATTTTGTATATTTCTTTTCATACAAATTTAAAATATTTTTGTGTATTTTTGTATATAGTTTTATACAAATTTAGGCTATTTCATGTAATCATTTACATTATTTAATGTGTGTTTTGTATATTTATTTTTATGCAAATTTACTTTATCTTATGTGCATTTTTGTACATATATTTTTATAGAAATTTGCGTTTTTTGTATATGTTTTCTCATACAAATTTACATTATTTTATTATTTTTTTGTTTATTTATTTTGATACGAATTACATGATTATATGTGTATTCTGTACATATTTTTTTATACGTATTTACATTACTTAATGTGTATTTTGTTTATATATTTTTAAACAAATCTACGCTATTATATGTATTTGTATAAATATTTTGATATAAATTTACATTATTTTATGTTTTTTGTATTTCAATAAATTTCAATTCAAATTTAGGTTTTTTTAGCTGTATTTTATATATCTATTTTCCTACAAATTTAATTACTTCTGTGTATTTTTGTATATAGTTTTATACAAATTTACGATATTTTATGTGTATTTTGTATATTTATATTTATACAAATACACATTCTTTTATTGGTATTTTGTTTATTTATTTTGATACGATTTTACATTATTTTATGTGTATTTTGTATTCATTTTTTTATACGTATTTACTTCATTTTATGTGTATTTTGTATATATCTTTATAGAAATCTACGTTATTTTATGTGTATTCGTATATATATTTTGAAACAAATTTACATTGTTTTATATGTATTTTGCATATCTATTTCAATACAAACTTACAAAAATGCACATAAAATAAAGTAAATTTGCATAAAAATATATATACAAAACACACATTAAATAATGTAAATGCGTACATAAAATAACCTAAATTTGTATAAAGCTATATACAAAAATACACAAAAATAATTAAAATTTGTATGAAAAGAAATATACAAAATACACATAAAATTAGGTAAATTTGTATTGAAATACATATACATAATACATATAAAATAATGTAAATATGAATAAAAATATATAAACAAATACACTTAAATAACGTAAATTTGTAAAAAATATATATGCAATATACACATTAAATAATGTAAATGCGTATAAAAAAATATATACAAAAAAAGAAAGAAAATAAAATTAAAAAAAAAAAAAATACAAAAAATAAAATAAAAAAAAAAAAAAAAAAAAAAAAAGAAAAAAAATTTACTAAAAAATACATTTTTTTCTAAAAATATATATACCAAAATACACATTAAATATTTAAATTTGTATTGAAATAAATATACAAAATGCATATACAGTAAGGTAAACTTTTATTGAAAGAGATATGCAAAAATACATATAATACAATGTAAATTTGTTTCAAAATATATATACGAATACACATAAAATAACGTAGATTTCTATAAATAAATATATACAAAATACACAAAAAATAAAGTAAATACGTATAAAAAAATGTAAACAAAATACACATAAAATAATGTAAATTCGAATCAAAATAAATAAACAAAATACCAATAAAAGAATGTGTATTTGTATAAATATAAATGTACAAAATACACATACAAAATAAACATAAAATAAGGTAAATTTGTAATGAAATATATGTACAAAATACACATAAAAAAATGTAAATTTATATGAAAATATATATACAAATACACATAAAATACCATGAATTTGTATAAAATTATATATTCAAAAAAAATATTAAATAATATAAATGCGTATTAAAATATATATACAAAGTACATATAAAATAATACAAATTTAATTATTCTATGTGTATTTTTGTATATGTATTTTCATAAAAAAATGCTTTATTTTATGAGTATTTTGCTTCTTTATTTTCATACAAATTTACATTATTTTATTGATATTCTGTGTGTTTATTTTGATACGATTTTACATTATTCTATGTATATTTTGTATATATATTTCATACAAATGAACGTTATTTTATGTGAATTTGTTTTCATTTCATACAAATTTACACTATTTTATGTGTATTTTGTACATGTATTTAAATGCAAATTTAACTAATTATATGTGTATTATGTATATCTATTTTCATACAAATCGAAATTAATTTTGTGTATTTTAGTATATATTTTTATTCAAATTTTCGTAATTTTATGTGTATTTTGTATATTTATTTTCCTACAAATATAGGTTCTTTTATCGGAATTTTGTTTATTTATTTTGATACGAATTTTCATTATTTTAGGTGTATTTGATATATATATATATATATATATATATATATATATATATATATATATATATATATATATATATATATATATATATATATATATATATATTTATACTTATTTACATAATTTTATATGTATTTTGAATATATATTTTCATAGAAATTTACTCTATTTTATGTGTATTCGTATATATATTTTGATACAAATTTACATTATTTATGTGTATTTCGCATATCTATTTCAATACAAATTTTCTTTATTGTATGTGCCTTTTGTATGTTTATTTTGATACAAATTTAATTATTTTATGTGTATTTTTGTATATATATTTTTAAACAAATATGCGTTATTATATGGGTATTTTGCATCTTTATTTCCATACAAATTTACATTATTTTATTGATAGTCTGTTTATTTATTTTGATACGATTTTACTTTATTCTGTGTATTTTGTATATATATTTTTAGACATATTTACTTTATTTAATGTATATTTTGTACATATACGTTATCTTATGTGTATTTGTTTATATATTTTCATACAAATTTACATTATTTTATGTGTATTTTGTATATGTATTTCAATAAAAATTTGCCTAATTTCATGTGTATTTTGCATATCTATTTTCAAACAAATTTAAACTATTTTTGTGTATTTTTGAATATATTTTTATACAAATTTTTGTTATTTTATTAGTATTTTGTAAATATATTTTCCTACAAATATACATTCTTTTAGAGGAAATTTTGTCTATTTATTTTGATACAAATTTACATTATTTTATGTGTATTTTGTATATATATTTTTCTATGTATTTACATTATTTTATATTTATTTTGTATATATATTTTCATAAAAATTTACGTAATTTTATTGTGTGTATTCGTATATATTTTGATAAAAAATTTCATTATTTTATGTGTTTTTTGCATATCTATTTCAATAAAAATCTGCCTTATTGTATATGTATTTTGTATATTTATTTTAATACAAATTTAATTATTTTATGTGTATTTTTGTATATATATTTTTTTTAAATATGAGCTATTTTATGAGTATTTTGCATCTTTAATTTTATAAATTTTTACATTACGTACATATCTTTTATACGTATTAACATTATATTGTACATGTATTTAAATACAAATTTAATTAATTATATGTGTATTTTGAAAAAAAATTTCATACATATTGAAATTTTTTTTTTTTTTTTTGTATATATTTTTATACAAATTTTCGCTATTTTATGTGTATTTTGCATATTTATTTTCCTACAAATATACTTTCTTTGATCGGAATTTTGTTTATTTATTTTGATACGAGTTTGCATTATTTTAGGGGTATTTGGTATATATTTTTATATTTATTTACATCATTTTATATGTATTTTGTATGCATATTTTCATAGAAATTTCCTCTATTTTATGTGTATTTGTATATATCTTTTGATACAAATTTACATTATTTATGTGTATTTTGCATATCTATTTTAATACAAATGTACTTCATTGTATGTGCATTTTGTATATTTATTTTAATACAAATTAAATTATTTTATGTGTATTTTTGTATGTAATTTTGTTTATTTATTTTTATACGAATTTACATTATTTTAGGTGTATTTGATATGTATATTTTTATAATTATTTATTTCATTTTATTTGTATTTTAAATATATATTTTCATAGAAATTTACTCTATTTTATGTGTATTCGTATATATATTTTGATACAAATTTACATTATTTATGTTTATTTTGCATATCTATTTCAATACAAATTTACCATATTGTATGTGTATTTTGTATATATATTTTAATACAAATCTAATTATTTTATGTGTATTTTTGTAAAATTATGCGTTATGATATGGGTATTTTGCATCTTTATTTTCATACAAATTTTCATTATTTTATTGATATTCTGTTTATTTATTTTGATACGATTTTACATTATTTTATGTGTATTTTGTATATATATTTTTTTACACATTTACATTATTTAATGTATATTTTGTATATATATTTTAAATAAATTTACGTTATTTCATGTGTATTTGTTTATATATTTTCATACAAATTTACAATATTTTATGTGTATTTTGTATATGTATTTCAATACAAATTTGCCTAATTTTATGTGTATTTTGCATATCTATTTTCAAACAAATTTAAACTATTTTTATATATTTTTGTATATATTTTTTATACAAATTTTAGTTATTTTATTTGTATTTTGTATATATATTTTCCTACAAATACACATTCTTTTAGTGGAATTTTGTTCATTTATTTTCATAAGAGTTTACTTTATTTTATGTGTATTTTTGTATATATATTTTTCTACGTATTTACATTATTTTATGTGTATTTTTTATATATATTTTCATAAAAAAATTACGTTATTTTATTGTGTGTATTCGTATATGTTTTGATACAAATTTACATTATTTTATGTTTATTTTGCATATCTATTTCAATATAAATTTACCTTATTGTATTTGTATTTTGTATATTTATTTTAATACAAATTTAATTATTTTATGTGTACTTTGGATACATTTTCTTATACGTATTTATTTTATTTTATGTGTATTTTGTATATATATTTTTATAGTAATCTACGTTATTTTATGTGTATTCGTATATATATTTTGAAGCAAATTTACATTGTTTTATATGTATTTAGCATATCTATTTCAATACAAATTTACCTTATTGTATGTGCATTTTGTATATTTATTGTAATACAAATTTAAATATTTTATTATTTTGGTATATATATTTTTATAAAAAGAGTTTTATACAAATTTACAATATTTTATGTGTATTTTGTATATCTATTTTCATACAAATACACATTCTTTTATTGATATTTTGTTTATTTATTTTGACGCGAATTTACATTATTTAATGTGTATTGTGTATATATATTTTTATACGTATTTACGTCATTTCATGTGTATTTTGTATATATATTTCTATAGAAATATATGTTATTTAATGTGTATTCGTATATATATTTTGAAACAAATATACATTGTTTTATGTGCATTTTGCATATTTTTTCAATACAAATTTACCTTATTGTACGTGCATTTTGTATATTAATTTTAATACAAATTTAATTATTCTATGTGTATTTTTGTATATGTATTTTTATAAAAATAAGCTTTATTTTATGGGTATTTTGCATCTTTATTTTCATACAAATTTACATTATTTTATTGATATTCTGTGTATTTATTTTGATACGATTTTACATTATTCTATGTATATTTTGTATATATATTTCATACAAATGCACGTTATTTTATGTGAATTTGTTTTCATTTCATACAAATTTACATTATTTGATGTGTATTTTGTACATGTATTTAAATACGAATTTAACTAATTATATGTGTATTATGTATATCTATTTTCATACAAATTGAAATTAATTTTGTGTATTTTATTATATATTTTTATTCAAATTTTTGTAATTTTATGTGTATTTTGTATATTTATTTTCCTACAAATATACGTTCTTTTATCGGAATTTCGTTTATTGATTTTGATACGAATTTTCATTATTTTAGGTGTATTTGATATATATATATATATATATATATATATATATATATATATATATATATATATATATATATATATATATATATATATATATATTTTTATACTTATTTACATAATTTTATATGTATTTTTAATATATGTTTTCATAGAAATTTACTCTATTTTATGTGTATTCGTATATATATTTTGATACAAATTTACATTATTTATGTGTATTTCGCATATCTATTTCAATACAAATTTTCTTTATTGTATGTGCTTTTTGTATATTTATTTAGATACAAATTTAATTATTTTATGTGTATTTTTGTATATATATTTTTAAACAAATATGCGTTATTATATGGGTATTTTGCATCTTTATTTTCATACAAATTTACATTATTTTATTGATAGTCTGTTTATTTATTTTGATACGATTTTACGTTATTCTGTGTATTTTGTATACATATTTTTAGACATATTTACATTATTTAATGTATATTTTGTACATATATTTTATGGAAATTTACGTTATCTTATGTGTAATTGTTTATATAGTTTTATACAAATTTACATTATTTTGTGTGTATTTTGTATATGTATTTCAATAAAAATTTGCCTAATTTCATGAGTATTTTGCATATCTATTTTCAAACAAATTTAAATTATTTTTGTGTATTTATGTATATATATTTATACAAATTTTTGTTATTTTATTTGTATTTTGTATATATATTTTCCTACAAATATACATTCTTTTCGAGGAAATTTTGTTTATTTATTTTGATACGAATTTACATTATTTTATGTGTATTTTGTATATATATTTTTCTATGTATTTACATTATTTAATGTGTATTTTGTATATATATTTTCATAAAAATTTACGTTATTTTATTGTGTGTATTCGTATATATTTTGATACAAATTTACTTTATTTTATGTGTTTTTTGCATATCTATTTCGATAAAAATCTACCTTATTGTATGTGTATTTTGTGTATTTATTTTAATACAAATTTAATTATTTTATGTGTATTTTTGTATATATATATTTTTTTTAAAATATGAGTTATTTTATGGGTATATTGCATCTTTAATTTTATAAGTTTTTACATTACGTACATATCTTTTATTCGTATTTACATTATTTAATGTGTATTTTGTTTATATATTTTTATACAAATTTACGTTATTATATGTGTATTTGAATATATATTTTGATACAAATTTACATTATTTTATGTATTTTCTATATTTATTTCAATTCAAATTTAGTTTATTTTGCGTGTCTTTTGTATATCTATTTTCATACAAATTTTTTTTTTGTTTATTTTTGTATATAGTTTTATACAATTTTACGTTATTTTATGTGTATTTTGTATATTTATATTTATACAAGTACACATTCTTTTATTGGCATTTAGTTTATTTATTTTGATACGAATTTATATTATTTTATGTGTATTTTGTATTCATTTTCTTTTACGTATTTACTTCATTTTATGTGTATTTTGTATATATATTTTTATAGAAATCTACGTTATTTTATGTGTATTCGTATATATATTTTGAAAGAAATTTACATTGTTTTATATGTATTTTGCATATCTATTTCAATACAAATTTAACTTATTGTATATGCATTGTGTATATCTATTGTAATACAAATTTAAATATTTTATGTGTATTTTGGTATATATATTTTCATAAAAAATGCGCTGTTTTAAGGGTATTTTGCATCTTTATTTTCATACAAATTTACATTATTTTATTGATATTCTGTGTATTTATTTTGATACTATTTTACATTATTCTATTTGTCTTTTGTATATATTTTTTTATACATATTTACATTATTTAATGTGTATTTTATATATATATTTCATTCAAATTTACGTTTTTTTAAGTGTATTTGTTTATATATTTTCATTCAAATTTACATTATTTTATGTGTATTTTGTATATGTATTTCAATACAAATTTACCTAATTTTATGTGTATTTTGTATACTAATTTTCATACAAATTTAAATTATTTTTTGTGTATTTTCGTATAGAGTTTAATACAAATTTACAATATTTAATGTGTATTTTGTATATCTATTTTCATACAAATACACATTCTTTTATTGATATTTTGTTTATTTTGACACGAATTTACATTATTTAATGTGTATTGTGTATATATATTTTTATACGTATTTACGTTTGTTTCATCTATTTTTTGTATATATATTTCTATAGAAATCTACGTTATTTTATATGACTTCGTATATATATTTTGAAACAAATATACATTGTTTTATGTGTATTTTGCATATTCTTTCAATACAAATCTACCTTATTGTATGTGCATTTTGTATTTATATATATATATATATATATATATATATATATATATATATATATATATATATATATATATATATATATATATATATATATATATATATATATATATATATATATATATATATATATATTCCTACAAATATACATTCTTTTTTTGGAATTTTGTTTATTTATTTTGATACGAATTTACATTATTTTATATGTATTTTGTATATGTATTTTTCTACGTATTTACATTATTTTATGTGTATTTTGTATATATATTTTCATAAAAATTTACGTTATTTTATTGTGTGTATTTGTATCTATTTTGTATATATGTATATATGTATATGTATTTAATTATTTTTGTGTATTTTTGTATATACTTTTATATCAATTTACGTTATTTTATGTGTATTTTGTATATTTATATTTATACAAATACACATTCTTTTATTAGTATTTTGTTTATTTATTTAGATACGAGTTTACATTATTTTATGTGTATTTTATACAAATTTTTTTATACGTATTTACTTCAATTTATGTGTATTTTGTATATATATCTTTATAGAAATCTGCGTTATTTTATGTGTTTTCGTATATATATTTTGAAACAAATTTACATTGTTTTATATGTATTTTGCATGTCTATTTCAATACAAATTTACCTTATTGTGTGTGCATTTCGTATATTTATTTTAATACAAATTCAAATATTTTATGTGTGTTTTGGAATATATATTTTTATAAAAAATGCGTTATTTTATGGGTATTTTGCATCTTTATTTTCATGCAAATTTATATTATTTTATTAATATTCTTTGTATTTATTTTGATACGATTTTACATTATTCTATTTCTGTTTTGTATATATTTTTTTATACATATTTACATTATTTAATGTGTATTTTGTATATATATTTCATATAATTTTACGTTATTTTAAGTGTATTTGTTTATATATTTTCATTCAAACTTACAAATTTGCCTAATTTTATGTGTATTTTGCATATCTATTTTCAAACAAATTTAAATAGTTTTTGTGTTTTTTTGTATATATTTTTATACAAATTTTAGTTATTTTATTTGTATTTTCTATATATATTTTCTTACAAATATACATTCTTTTATTGGAATTTTATCTATTTATTCTGATACGAGTTTACTTTATTTTATGTGTATTTTGGATATATATTTTCATAAAAATTTACTTTATTTTACTGTGTGTTCGTATATAATTTTATACAAATTTTATACAAATTCATGTTATTTTATGTGTATATGTATATATATTTTCATACAAATCTACATTATTTTATGTGCATTTTTACATATATTTCATTACAAATTTACCTTATTTTATGTTTATTTTGAATATTTATTTCCTTCAATTTTAAATTATTTTATGTGTATATATATTTGTATTTAGGTTATTTTATGTCTATTTTCTATATATATTTTCATCAAAAATTACATTATTTTATTGGTATTTTGTTAGTTTAATTAAACTATTTAAACTATTGTATATTTTGTATATTTTTATTTTTATACGCGTTTACATTATTTAATGTGTGTTATGTATATTTATTTTTATGCAAATTTACTTTATTTTATGTGTATTTGTATAAATATAAATATACAAAATGCACATAAAATAAGGTAAATTTATATAAAACAATATACAAAGATACACAAAAGTAATTAAATTTGTATGAAAATAGATATACAAAATACACTCAAAATAAGCTTAATTTGAATTGAAATATATGTACAAAATACATAAAATAAAGTAAATTTGTATCAAAATATTTTTACAAATACACATATAATTACGTAAATTTTATATAAAATTATATAAACAAAATACACGTTAAATAATATAACTACGTATAAAAAAAATATATACAAAATACACATATAATCATGTAATTCGTATGAAAATAAATAAATAAAATAACAATAAAATAATGTAAATTTTTATGAGAAAACATACAAAATACACATAAAATAAATAAATTTCTATAAAAATATATGTACAAAAATGCACATAAAATAAATTTGCATTAAAAAATATATACAAAACACACATTACATAAAGTAAATGAGTATAAACATATGTATACAAAATACCTATGAAAAAATCTAAATTCGTATCGAGTTAAATAAAGAGAATACCAATAAAATAATGTAATTTTGGATGAAAATATATATAGAAAATACACATAAAATTACGTAAATACAAATACAAATATACACATAAAATAATTTAAAATTGAATGAAATAAATATACAAAATAATCATAAAATAAGGTAAATTTGTAATGAAATATATGTAAAAATACACGTAAAATAATATAAATATGTATGAAAATATATATACAAATACACATAAAATAACATGAATTTGTATAAAATTTGTATCAAAATAAATAGGAATACTCACAATATAATAATGTAAATTTTTATTAAAATATATATACAAAATTCACATAAAATAATGTAAATACGTAGAAAAATATATATACAAAATACACATAAAATAATGTAAATACGTAGAAAAATATATATACAAAATACACATAAAATAATGTAAACTCGTATCAAAATAAATAAACAAAATTATAATAAAAGATTGTATATTTGTAGGAAAAAAAAAAAAAAAATATATATATATATATATATATATATATATATATATATATATATATATATATATATATATATATATATATATATATATATATATATATATATATATATAAAATTTGTATAAAAATAAATACAAAAATACACAAAAATAATTTAAATTTGTATGAAAATAGATATGCAAAATACACATAAAGTTATGCAAATTTGTATTGAAATACATATACAAAATACACATAAAATAAAGTAAATTTGTATGAAAATATATAAACAAATACACATAAAATTACGTAAATTTGGATTAAATATATATACAAAATATACATTAAATAATTTAAATATGTATAAAAATATATATACAAAATACACATAGAATAATGTTAAATCGTATCAAAATAAATAAACAGAATATCAATAAAATAATTTAAATTTGTATGAAAATAAAGATGCAAAATACCCATATAATAATGCATATATGCATAAAAATATATATTCAAAAATACACATGAAATAATTAAATTTGTATTGAAATAAATATACAAAATGCATATACAATAAAGTAAATTTGTATTGAAATACATATGCAAAATACAGATCAATAATGTAAATTTGTATCAAAATATATATACGAATACACATAAAATAGAGTAAATTTCTATGAAAATATACATACAAAATACATATAAAATGATGTAAATAGTATAAAAATATATATACCAAATATACCTATAATAATGTAAATTCGTATCAAAATAAACAAACAAAATTCCGATAAAAGAACGTATATTTGTAGGAAAATAAATATACAAAATACACATAAAATAACGAAAATTTGTATAAAAATATATACAAAAAAAACAAAAATAATTTAAATTTTTATGAAAATTGATATACAAAATACACATATAATTAGTTGAATTTGTACAAATTTGTACATGTACAAAATACACATAAAATAATGAAAATTTGTATGAAATGAAAACAAATACACATAAAATAACGTACATTTGTATTAAATATATATACAAAATACACATAGAAAATAATGTAAAATCGTATCAAAATAAATACACAAAATATCAATAAAATAATGTAAATTTGTATGAAAATAAAGATGCAAAATACCAATAAAATAAAGCATATTTTTATAAAAATACATATACATAAAGTTTGTTTCAAAATATATATACGAATACACATAAATATATATATATATATATATATATATATATATATATATATATATATATATATATATATATATATATATATATATATATATATATATATATATATAAAATACACATAAAATGATGTAAATACGTATAAAAAATATATACAAAATACACATAAAATAATGTAAACTCGTATCAAAATAAATAAACAAAATACCTATAAAAGAATGTGTATTTGTATAAAAATAAAAATTCAAAATACACATAAAATAACGTAAATTTATATAAAACTATATACAAAAATACACAGAAGTAATTTAATTTGTATGAAAATAGATATACAAAATACACACAAAATAAGCTAAATTTGAATTGAAATATATATACAAAATACATAAATACATACATAAATAATTTGTATCAAAATATTTATACAAATACACGTATAATAACGTAAATTTGTATAAAAATATATCAACAAAATACACATTAGATAATGTAAATGCCTATAAAAAAATATGTACAAAATACACATATATTCATGTAATTCGTATCAAAATAAATAAACAAAATACCAATAAAATAATGAAAATTTGTATGAGAAAACATATACAAAATACACATAAAATAACGCAAATTTCTATAAAAATATATGTTCAAAAACCACATAGAATAAATTTGCATAAAAATATATATACAAAACACACATTAGATAATGTAAATGAGTATAAAAATATGTATACAAAATACCTATGAAATAATCTAAATTAGTATTGAATTAAATTAAGAAAATACCAATAAAATAATGTAATTTGGATGAAAATATACATAGAAAATACACATAAAATAACCTAAATACAAATACAAATATACACATAAAATAATTTTAAATTGAATGAAATAAATAAACAAAATAAACATAAAATAAGGTAAATTTGTATTGAAATATATGTAAAAATACACATAAAATAATATAAATTTGTATGAAAATATATATACAAATACACATAAAATAACATGAATTTGTATAAAATTTGTATCAAAATATATACGAATACACAATAAAATAACGTAAATTGTTATGAAAATGTATATACAAAATACACATAAAATAATTTAAATACGTAGAAAAATATATATACAAAATACACATAAAATAATGTAAATTCGTATCAAAATAAATAAACAAGATTCCAATAAAAGAATGTATATTTGTTGGAAAATATATATACAAAATACAAATAAAATATCTAAAATATGTATAAAAATATATACAAAAAAAAACAAAAATAAATTAAATTTGTTTGAAAGTAGATATGCAAAATACACATAAAATTAGGCAAATTTGTATTGAAACACATATACAAAATACACATAAAATAATGTAAATTTGTATGAAAATATATAAACAAATACACATAAAGTAACGTAAATTTGTATAAAATATATATCCAAGATACACATTAAATAATGTAAATATGTATAAAAAAAATATATACAAAAAACAAATAGAATAATGTAAAATCATATCAAAATAAACACACAGAATATTAATAAAATAATGTTAATTTGTATGAAAATAAAGATGCAAAATTCCCATAAAAAAGCGCATTTTTTATAAAAATATATATACCAAAATACACCTAAACTAATTAAATCTGTATTGAAATAAATATACAAAAAGCACATACAAAAAGGTAAATTTGTATTGAAAGAGATATGCAAAAATACATATAAAACAATGTAAATTTGTTTCAAAATATATATGCGAATACACACAAAATAACGAAGATTTCTATAAAAATATATATACAAAATACACATAAAATTAAGTAAATACGTATAAGTAAATGTATACAAAATACACATAAAATAATGTAAAATCGAATCAGAATAAATTAACAAAATACCAATAAAAGAATGTGTATTTGTATAAATATAAATATACAAAATACACATAAAATAACGTAAATTTGTATAAAACTATATAAAAATATACACAAAAGTAATTAAATTTGTATGAAAGTAGATATAGAAAATACACATAAAATAAGCTAAATCTGAATTGAAATATATATACAAAATAAATAAAATAATGTAAATTTTTATCAAAATATTTATACAAATACACATATAATAACGTAAATTTGTATAAAAATATATAAACAAAATACTCATTAAATACTTGAAATACGTATAAAAAATTTGTACAAAATACACATATAATAATGTAACTCGTATCAAAATAAATAAACAAAATGCCAATAAATTAATGTAAATTTGTATGAGAAAACATATAGAAAATACACATAAAATAACGCAAATTTCTATAAAAATATATGTACAAAAATGCACGTAAAATAAAGTAAATTTGCATAAAAATATATATATACAAAACACACATTAAATAATGTAAATGCGTATAAAAATATGTATACAAAATACCTATAAAATAATCTAAATTCGTATCGAATTAAATTAACAAAATAACAATAAAAATACAAATTTACTTTATTGTATATTCATTTTGTATATTTATTTTAATACAAATTAAATTATTTTATGTGTATTTTTGTATATATATATTTTTTTGCTAATATGCGTTATTATATGGCTATTTTGCATCTCTATTTTCATAAAAATTTACATTATTTTATTGATATTCTGTTTCTTTATTTTGATACGATTTAACATTATTCTATGTGTATTTTGTTTATATTTTTTTTACATATTTACATTATTTAATGTTTATTTTGAATGTATATTTTATCCAAATTTACGTTATTTTATGTGTATTTGTTTATATATTTTCATACAAATTTTCATTATTTTATGTGTAATTTGTATATGTATTTCAAAACATATTTGCCTAATTTTATTTGTATTTTGCATATCTATTTTCAAACAAATCTAAATTATTTTTGTGTATTTTTGTATATATTTTTATACAAATTTTAGTTATTTTTTTTGTATTTTGTATATATATTTTCCTACAAATATACATTCTTTTATTGGAATTTTTTTATTTATTTTGATACGAATTTACATTATTTTATATGAATTTTGTATATATATTTTTCTACGTATTTAAATTATTTTATGTGTATTTAGCATATCTATTTCAATAAAAAATCTCGTTATTGTATGTGTATTTTGTATATTTATTTTAAGACAAATTTAATTATTTTATGTGTATTTTTGTATATATATTTTTTTAAATATGCGCAATTTTATGGGTATTTTGCATCTTTATTTTCATAAATTTTTACATTACTTTATTGATATTCTGTGTATTTATATTTTTACAATTTTACATTTTTCTAGGTGTATTTTGTATATATTTTCCTTACATATTTACAGTATTTTATGTATATATATATATATATATATATATATATATATATATATATATATATATATATATATATATATATATATATATATATATATATATATATATATATATATATATATATATATATATATATATATATATATATTTATGAAAATTTACGTTATTTTATGTTCTTTTGTTTATATATTTTGATAGAAATTTACTATATTTTATTGGTATTTTGTATATACGTATATTTCAAAACAAATTTACCTAATTTTATGTGTATTTTGTATATCTATTTTCATAAAAATTTAAATTATTTCTGTGTTTTTTGTATAGATTTTGATACAAATTTTAGTTATGTTATGTGTATTTTATAAATTTAATTTCACACAAATGGATATTATTTTATTAGTATTTTGTTGATTTATTTTGATACGAATTTACATTGTTTTATGTGTAATTTGTATGTATATTTTTATACGTATTTACATTATTTAATGTGTATTTTGTATATATATTTTTAAACAAATTTATGTTATTTTACGTGTATTTGTATATATATTTTGATACAAATCTACATTATTTTATGTGTATTTTGTATATATATTTCATTACAAATTTGCCTTATTTTATGTTTATTTTGATATTTATTTTCATTCAAATTTAAATTATTTTATGTGTATATATTTATTTGTATTTACGTTGTTTTATGTGTATTTTCTATATATATTTTCATTCAAAATTACATTATTTTATCGGTATTTTGTTTATTATATCGATTCGAATTTAGAATATTTCACGTGTATTTTCTATACATATTTTTATACGCATTTACATTATTTAAAGTGTGTTTTGTATATATATGTTTCATACAATTTTACTTAATTTTATGTGCATTTGTGTTGTTTTTAATTCAAATTAACATTATTTTAAGTGTATTTTGTACTTATTTTTCAACAAATTTGACTTATGTATGTGTATTTTGGTTATTTATTTTCATACAAATTTAAATTATTTGATGTGCATTTTTGTACATATATTTTTATAGAAATTTGCGTTATTTTATGTGTATTTTGTATATATTTTTTCATAGAAATTTACATTTTTTATTGGTATTCTGGTTACGTACTTTGATAGGAATTTACATTATTATATGTGTATTTTTTATATATATTGTATACGTATTTTCATTATTTAATGTGTATTTTGTTTATATTTTTAAACAAATTTACGTTATTTTATGCGCATCTCTAAAAAGATTTTGATACAAATTTACATTATTTTATGTATTGTGTATATATATTTCAATACAAATTTAGTTTATTTTATGTATATTTTGTAAATCTATTTTCATACAAATTGAAATTACTTTTGTGTATTTTTGTATATAGTTTTATACAAATTTACGTTATTTTATGTTTATTTTGTATATTTATTTTCATACAAATTCACATTCTTCTATTGGTATTTTGTTTATTTATTTTGTTACGAGTTAACATTATTTTATGTGTATTTTGTATATATATTTTTATACGTATTTACATAATTTTATGTGTATTTTTATTTGTATTTTTTATAGAAACTTACGTTTTTTTATGTGTATTCGTATATATATTTTGAAACAAATTTACATTGTTTGATGTGTGTTTTGCATACCTATTTCAATATAAATTTATCATATTGTATGTACATTTTGTATATTTATTTTAATACAAATTTAATTATTTGATGTGTATTTTTGTATATATATTTTTATAAAAGTATGTTTTTTTTTTTAATGGGTATGTTGCATCTATATTTTCATACAAATTTACATTATTTGATTGATATGCTGTGTATTTATTTTGATACGAGTTTACATTATTTTATATGTACTTTGTATATATATTTTTATACATTATTTAATGTTTATTTTGAATATATATTTTTATACAAATTCATGTTATTTTATGTGTATTTGTATATATATTTTCATACAAATTTATATTATATTATGTGTATTTTGTACATATATTTCATTACAAATTTACCTTATTTATTGTTTATTTTGTATATTTATTTCATTCAATTTTAAATTATTTTATGTGTATATTTGTAATTGTATTTAGGTTATTTTATGTGTATTTTCTATATATATTTTCATCCAAAATTGCATTATTTTATTGGTATTTTGTTAATTTAATTCAATAAGAATTTAGAGTATCTCATAGGTATTTTATATACATATTTTTATACGCATGTACATTATTTAATGTGTGTTTTGTTTATATATTTTTATGCAAATTTACTTTATTTTAAGTGCATTTTTGTACATATATTTTTATAGAAATATGCTTTATTTTATGTGTATTTTGTATATGTTCTCTCATACAAATTTACATTATTTTATTGGTATTTTGTTTATTTATTTTGATACGAATTACATTATTATATGTGTATTTTGTACATATTTTTTATACGTATTTACATTATTTAATGAGTATTTTGTTTATATATTTTTATACAAATTTACTTTATAATATGTGTATTTTTATAAATATTTTGATACAAATTTACATTATTTTATGCACTTTGTATATATATTTCAATTAAAATTTAGCTTATTTTATTTGTATTTTGTATATCTATTTTCATACAAATTTAATTACTTATGTGTATTTTTGTCTATAGTTTTATACAAATTTACGTTATTTAATGTGTATTTTGTATATTTATATTTATACAAATACACATTCTTTTATTGGCATTTTTTTTTATACGAATTTACATTCTTTTATGTGTATTTTGTATACATTTTTTTATACGTATTTACTTAACTTTATGTGTATTTTGTATATATTTTAATAGAAATCTACCTTATTTTATGTGTATTCGTATATATATTTTGAAACAAATTTACATTGTTTATAAGTATTTTGCACATCTATTTCAATACAGATTTACCTTATTGTATGTGCATTTTGTATATTTTTTTAATACAAATTCAATTATTTTATGTGTATTTAGGTATATATATTTTTTTAAAAAATGCGTTATTTTATGGGTATTTTGCATCTTAATTTTCATACAAATTTACATTATTTTATTAACATTCTGTGTATTTATTTTGATACGATTTTACATTATTCTATTTGTGTTTTGTATATATTTTTTTTATATATATTTACATTATTTAATGAGTATTTTCTATATATATTTTATACAAATTTACGTTCTTTTATCGGAATTTTGTTAATTTATTTTGATACGAATTTACTTTATTTGAGGTATATTTGGTATATATATTTTTATTCTTATTTACATCATTTTATATGTATTTTGTATGTATATTTACATTTTCTATATTTATTTTAATACAAATTTAATTATTTTATATGTATTTTTGTATATATATTTTTATACAAATATGCGTTATTATATGGGTATTTTGCATCTTTATTTTCATACAAATTTACATTATTTTATTGATATTCTGTTTATTTATTTTGATATGATTTAACATTATTTTATGAGTATTTAGTATATGTATTTTTATACATATTTAAAATATTTATTGTACATTTTTTATATATATTTTATCCAAATTTACGTTATTTTATGTGTATTTGTTTATATATTTTCATACAAATTTACATTATTTTATGTATGTTTTGTATATGTATTTCAATACAAATTTGCCTAACTTTATGGGTATTTTGCATATCTATTTTCAAACATATTAAAATTATTTTTGTGTATTTTTGTATATATTTTTATACAAATTTTAGTTATTTTATTTGTATTTTGTATATATATTTTCCTACAAATATACATTCTTTTATTGGAATTTTGTTTATTTATTTTGATACGAATTACTTTATGTGTATTTTCTATATATATTTTTATACGTATTTACATTTTTTATGTGTATTTTGTATATATATTTTCATAAAAATTTACGTTATTTTATTGTGTGTATTCGTATATATTTTGATACAAATTTTAAACAAATTCATGTTATTTCATGTGTATTTGTATATATATTTTCATACAAATTTACATTATTTTATGAGTATTTTTACATATATTTCATTACAAATTTACTTTATTTTACGTTTATTTTGTATATTTATTTCATTCAATTTAAAATTATTTTATGTGTATATATGTATTTGTATTTAGGTTATTTTATGTGTATTTTCTATATATATTTTTATCCAAAATTACATTATTTTATTGGTATTTTGTTAATTTAATTCGATACGAATTTAGATTATTTCATAGGTATTTTGTATACTAATTTTTATACACATTTACATTATTTAATGTGTGTTTTGTATATATATATATATATATATATATATATATATATATATATATATATATATATATATATATATATATATATATATATATATATATATATATATATATATATATATATATTTATACAAATTTACTTTATTTTATGTGCATTTTTGTACATATATTTTTATTGAAATTTACTTTATATATGTGTATTTTGTATATGTTTTCTCATACAAATTTACATTATTTTATTGGTATTTTCTTTATTTATTTTGATACGAATTACATGATTATTTGTGTATTTTGTACAAATTTTTTTTAATACGTATTTACATTATTTAATGTGTATTTTGTTTATATATTTTCATACAAATTTACGTTATTATATGTGTATTTGTATAAGTATTTTGATACAAATTTACATTATTTTATGTATTTTGTATATATATTTCAATTCAAATTAAGCTTATTTTATGTATATTTTGTATATCTATTTTCATACAAATTTAATTACGTTTGTGTAATTTTGTATATAGTTTTATATAAATCTACGTTATTTTATGTGTATTTTGTATATTTATATTTATACAAACACACATTCTTTTATTTTGCTATATTTTATTTTGCTTATTTATTTTGATACGAGTTTACATTATTTTATGTGTATTTTGTATACATTTTTTATACGTATTTACTTAATTTTATGTGTATTTTGTATATATATTTTTATAGAAATCTACGTTATTTTAAGTGTATTCCTATATATATTTTGAAACAAATTTACATTGTTTTATATGTATTTTGCATATCTATTTCAATGCAAATTTACCTTATTGTATGTGCATTTTGTATATTTATTTTAATACAAATTCAAATTTTTGATGTGTTTTCGTATATATATTTTTATAAAAAATACGTTATTTTATGGGTATTTTGCATCTTAATTTTCATACAAATTTACATTATTTCATTAATTTTCTGTGTATTTACTTTGATACGATTTTACATTATTCTATTTGTGTTTTGTATATATTTTCTTAATACATATTTACATTTTTAAATGTGTATTTTGTATATATATTTGATACAAATTTACATGATTTTAAGTGTATATGTTTATATATTTTCATTCAAATTTACATTATTTTATGTGTATTTTGTATATGTATTTCAATACAAATTTACATAATTTTATGTGTATTTTGTATATCTATTTTCATACAAATTTAAATTATTTTTGTGTATTTTTGTATATAGTTTTATACAAATTTAGGTTATTTTATGTGTATTTTGTATATCTATTTTCTTACAAATACACATTCTTTTATTGATATTTTGTTTATTTATTTTGACGCGAATTTACATTATTTTTTGTGTATTTTGTATATATATTTTTTTACGTATTTACATCATTTCATGTGTATTTTGTATATATATTTCTATTGAAATCTACGTTATTTTATGTGTATTCGTATATAGATTTTGAAACAAATTTACACTTTTATGTGTATTTTGGATATTTTTTCAATATAAATTTACCTTATTGTATATGCATTTTGTATAATTATTTTAATACAAATTTAATTATTCGATGTGTATTTTTGTATATGTATTTTTATAAAAATATGCTTTATTTTATGGGTATTTTGCATCTTTATTTATATACAAATTTACATTATTTTATCGATATCCTACTCATTCATTTTGATACGATTTGACATTATTCTATGTGTATTTTGTATATATTTTTCATACAAATTTACGATATTTTATGTGTATTTGCTTATATATTTTGACACAAATTTTGAATATTTTATGGGTATCTTGTATATATATTTCAAAAGAAATTTACCTAGTTTTATGTGTATTTTGTATATCTGTTTTCATACAAATTCAAATTATTTCTATGTATTTTTGTATATATTTTAATACAAATTTTAGTTATGTTATGTGTATTTTGTAAATTTATTTTCATTCAAATATATATAATTTTATTGGTATTTTGTTGATTTATTTTGATACGAATTTACATTATTTTATATGTACTTTGTATATATATTTTTATACGCATTTACATTACTTAATATTAATTTGAATATATATTTTTATACAAATTCATGGTATTTTATGTGTATTTGTATATATATATTTTCAAATAAATTTACATTATTTTATATATATATTTTGTACAAATATTTCATTACAAATTTACCTTATTTTATGTTTATTTTGTATATTAATTTCATTTAATATTAAATTATTTACTGTGTATATTTGTATTTTTATTTAGGTTATTTTATGTGTATTTTCTATATATATTTTCATCCAAAAATTATATTATTTTATTGGTATTTTGTTAGTTTAATTCGATAAGAATTTAGATTATTTCATAGGTATTTTGTATACATATGTTTCTGCGCATTTACATTGTTTAATGTGTGTTTTGTATATATATATATTTTTTTATGCAAATTTAGTTTATTTTACGTGCATTTTTGTACATATATTTTTTTTTAAATTTCCGTTATTTTATGTGTATTTTGTATATGTTTTCTCGTACAAATTTACATTATTTTATTAGTATTTTGTTTATTTATTTTGATACGAATTACATTATTATATGTGTATTTTGTACGTGTCTTTTATACGTATTTACATTATTTAATGTGTATTTTGTTTATATATTTTTATACTAATTTACGTTATTATATGTGTATTTGTATAAATAATTTGATACAAATTTACATTATTTTATGTATTTTGTATATATATTTCAATTCAAATTTAGCTTATTTTAAGTGTATTTTGTATATCTATTTTTATACAAATTTAATTACTTGTGTGTATTTTTGTATAAAGTTTTATACACATTTACGTTATTTAATGTGTATTTTGTATATTTTTATTTATACAAATACTCATTCTTTTATTAGTATTTTGTTTATCTATTTTGATAAAAAATTACATTATTTTATGTGTATTTTGTATACATTTTTTTATACATATTTACTTCATTTTATGTGTACTTTGTATATATATTTTTATAGAAATCTACGTTATTTTGTGTATTTGTATATATATTTTGAAACAAATTTACATTGTTTTATATGTATTTTGCATATCTATTTCAATACAAATTTACCTTAATGAATGTGAATATTGTATATTTATTTTCATACAAATTTAAATATCTTATGTGTATTTGGGTATATATATATTTTATAAAAAATACGTTATTTTATGGGTATTTTGCATCTTTATTTTCACACAAATTTACATTTTTTTATTAATATTCTGTGTATTTATTTTGATACGATTTTACACTATTCTATTTGTGTTTTGTATATATTTTTTTCATACATATTTGCATTATTTAATGTGTGATTTGTATATATATTTTATACAAATTTACGTTATTTAAAGTGTAATTGTTAATATATTTTCATTCAAATTTACATTATTTTATGTGTATTTTGTATATGTATTTTAATACAAATTTACGTAGTTTTATGTGTATTTTGTATATTTATTTTCATATAAATTTAATTTTTTTTGTGTATTTTTGTATGTATTTTTTATATATATTTTTATAGAAATTTACGTTTTTCTTATGTGTATTCGTATATATATTTTTAAATAAATTTACATTGTTTGATGTGTGTTTTGCAAATATCTTTCAATAAAAATTTACCATATTGTTTGAGCACATTATATATTTATTCTAATACAAATTTAATTATTTGATGTGTGTTTTTGTATACATATTTTTATAAAAGTACGCTCTTTTTATGGGTATTTTGCATCGTTATTTTCATACAAAATTACATTATTTTATTGATATTCAGTGTATTTATTTTGATACGATTTTACATTATTTTATGTGTATTTTGTATGTATATTATTTTACATATTTACAGTATTCTATCTGCATTTTCTATATATATTTTATACAAATATATGTCACTTTATGTCTATATGTTTCTATATTTTCATTCAAATTTACATTATTTTATATGTATTTTGTATATGTATTTCAATAAAAATTTACCAAATTTTATGTGTTTTGTATATATTGAAATTATTTTTGTGTATTTTTGTATATACTTTTATACAAATTTTAGTTATTTTATATATTATTTTTTATATTTATTTTCCTACATATATACATTCTTTTATTGAAATTTAGTTTATTGAATTTGAGACGGATTTACCTTATTTTAGGTGTATTTTGTATATATATTTTTATACGTATTTACATAATTTTATGTGTATTTTGTATACATATTTTCATAGAAATTTACTTTATTGTATGTGTTTTCTTAAATATATTTTAATACAAATCTACAAATTTACACTGTTTTATGTGTATTTTGCATATTTTTTCTATACAAATTTACCTTATTGTATGTCCATTTTGTATATTAATTTTAATACAAATTTAATCATTCTATGTGTATTTTTCTACATGTATTTTTATAAAAATATGCTTTATTTTATGGGTATTTTGCATCTCTATTTTCATACGAATTTACATTATTTTATTGATATTCTGTGTATTTATTTTGATACGATTTTACTTTATTCTAAGTGTATTTTGTATATATATTTTATAAAAATGTACGTTATTTTATGTGAATTTGTTTTCATTTCATATAAATTTACATTATTTTATGTGTATTTTGTACATGTATTTAAAAACAAATTTAACTAATTATATGTGTATTCTGTATATCTATTTTCATACAAAATGAAATTATTTTTGATTGTTTTTTGTATATATTTTTATACAAATTTTCGTTATCTTATGTGTATTTTGTATATTTTTTTCCTACAAATATACGTTCTTTTATCAGAATTTTATTTATTTATTTTGATACGACTTTACATTATTTTTGGCGTATTTGGTATATAAATTTTTATACTTATTTACATCATTTTATATGTATTTTGTATGTATATTTTCATAGAAATTTACTCTATTTTATGTGTATTCGTATCTATATTTTGATACAAATTTATATTATTTTTGTGTATTTTGCATATCTATTTCAATACAAATTTACTTTATTGTATGTGCATTTTGTATATTTATTTTAATAAAACTTTAATTATTATATGTCTATTTTTGTATATATATTTTTATGCAAATATGCGTTATTATATGGGTATTTTGCATCTTTATTTTTATACAAATTTACATTATTTTTTTTATATTTTGTCTATTTATTTTGATATGATTTAACATTATTCTATGTGTATTTTATATATATATTTTTTTTATACATATTTACATTATTTAATGTTTATTTTGTATATATATTTTATCCAAATTTACGTAAATTTATGTGTATTTGTTTATATATTTTCATACAAATTACATCATTTTATGTTTTTTTTATATTTTTATTTCAATACAAATTTGCCTAATTTTTTGTGCATTTTGCAAATCTATTTTTAAACAAATTTAAATTATTTTTATGTATTTTTGTATATATTTTAAAAAAAAATTTTGTTATTTTATTTGTATTTTGTATATATATTTTCCTACAAATATACATTCTTTTATTGGATTTTTTTTATTTATTTTGATATGAATTTACAATATTTTATGTGTATTTTGTATATATATTTTTCTACGTATTTAAATTATTTTGTGTATTTTGTATATATATTTTCATAAAAATTTACGTTATTTTATTGTGTGTATTCGTATATATTTTGATACAAATTTTATACAAATTCATGTTATTTTATGTG
Source organism: Eriocheir sinensis (assembly GCF_024679095.1). Taxonomy (NCBI): domain Eukaryota; kingdom Metazoa; phylum Arthropoda; class Malacostraca; order Decapoda; family Varunidae; genus Eriocheir; species Eriocheir sinensis. The sequence continues at coordinate 257,444 of NW_026111566.1, read as the reverse complement.
TATTTGTATAAATATTTTCATACAAATTTATATGTGTATTTTGTATACATTTTTTTATACGTATTTACTTCATTTTATGTGTATTTTGTATATATATTTTTATAGAAATCTACGTTATTTTGTGTATTCATATATATATTTTGAAACAAATTTACCTTGTTTTATATGTATTTTGCATATCTATTTCAATACAAATTTATCTTAATGAATGTGCATTTTGTATATTTATTTTAATACAAATTTAAATATTTTATGTGTATTTTGGTATATATGTATTTTACAAAAAATGCGTTATTTTTTGGGGTATTTTGCATCTTTCTTTTCACATAAATTTATATTATTTTATTAATATTATGTGTATTTACTTTGATACGATTTTACACTATTCTATTTGTGTCTTGTATATATTTTTTTCATACATATTTGCATTCTTTAATGTGTATTTTGTATATATATTTTATACAAATTTACGTTATTTAAAGTGTAATTGTTAATATATTTTCATTCAAATTTACATTATTTTATGTGTATTTTGTATATGTATTTCAATATAAATTTACCTAATTTTATGTGTATTTTGTATATTTATTTTCATACAAATTTAAATTATTTTTGTGTATTTTTGAATGTATTTTTTATATAAATTTTTATAGAAATTTACTTTTTTTTATGTTTATTCGAATATATATTTTGAAATAAATTTACATTGTTTTATGTGTGTGTTTCATATCTATTTCAATACAAATTTACCATATTGTTTGTGCATTTTAAATATTTATTTTAATACAAATTTAATTATTTGATGTTTGTTTTTGTATACATATTTAAAAAAAAACATGCTTTTTTATGGGTATTTTGCATCTTTATTTTCATAAAAATTTATATTATTTTATTGATATTCTGTGCATTTATTTTGATACGATTTTACTTTATACTATGTGTATTTTGTATGTATTTTATTTTACATTTTTACATTATTTAATGTGCATTTTCTATATATTTTTTATACAAATATATGTTACTTTATGTCTATTTGTTTATATATTTTCATTCAAATTTACATTATTTTATGTGTATTTTGTATATGTATTTCAATACAAATTTACCAAATATTATGTGTATTTTGTATATCTATTTCCATACAAATTGAAATTATTTTTGCGTATTTTTGTATATATTTTTATACAAATTTTAGTTATTTTATATATTATTATGTATATTTATTTTCCTACATATATACATTCTTTTATTGAAATTTAGTTTATTGAATTTGAGACGAATTTACGGTTTTTTAGGTGTATTTTGTATATATATTTTTATACGTATTTACATTATTTTGTGTGTATTTTGTATATATATTTTCTTAGAAATTTACTTTATTTTATGTGTTTTCGTATATATATTTTATTACAAATCTACATTATTTGATATGTATTTTGCATATCTATTTCAATACAAATTTATCTTATTGTACGTGCATCTTGTGTATTTATTTTGATACCAATTTAAGTATTTTGTGTATTTTTGTATATATATATTTTTAATACATATATCCGTTATTTTATGGGTATTTTGCATCTTTATTTTCATAGAAATTTACATTATTTTATTGATATTCTCCTCATCTATTTTGATACGATTTTACATTATTCTATGTGTTATTTGTATATGATTTTTATACATTTTTCCATTATTTAATGTGAATTTTGTATATATATTTTATACAAATTTACATTATTTTATGTGTATTTGTTTATATATTTTGACACAAATTTACAATATTTTATGGGTATTTTGTATATATATTTCAAAAGAAATTTACCTAGTTTTATATGTATTTTGTACATATATTTTCATACAAATTCAAATCATTTCTGGGTATTTTTGTACATATTTTAAAACAAATTTTAGTTATGTTATGTGTATTTTGTAAATTTATTTTCATTCAAATATATATTATTTTATTGGTATTTTGTTGATTTATTTTGATACGAATTTACATTATTTTATATGTACTTTCTATATATATTTTTATAAGCATTTACATTATTTAATGTTTATTTTGAATATATATTTCTATACAAATTCATGTTATTTTATGTGTATTTGTATATATATTTTCATACAAATTGACATTATTTTATGTGTATTTTGTAAATATATTTCATTACAAATTTACTTTATTTTATATTTATTTTGTATATTTATTTCATTCAATTTTAAATTATTTTATGGGTGTATTTGTATTTATATATAGTTTATTTTATGTGTATTTTCTATACATATTTTCATCCATAATTACATTATTTTATTGGTATTTTGTTAATATAATGCGATACGAGTTTAGATTATTTCAGAGGTATTTTGTATACATATTTTTGTACGCATTTACATTATTTAATGTGTGCTTTGTATATATATTTGTATGCAAATTTACTTTATTTTACGTGCATTTTTGTACATATATTTTTATAGAAATTTCCGTTCTTTTATGTGTATTTTGTATATCTTTTCTCATACAAATTTATATTATTTTATTGGTATTTTGTTTATTTATTTTGATACGAATTACATTATTATATGTGTATTTTGTACATATTTTTTATACGTATTAAAAGTATTTAATGATTATTTTGTTTATATAATTTTATACAAATTTACGTTATTATATGTGTATTTGTATAAATATTTTGATACAAATTGACAATGTTTTATGTATTTTGTATATATATTTCAATTCAAATTTAGCTTATTTTATGTGTATTTTGTATATCTATTTTCATACAAATTTAATTACTTTTGTGTGTTTTTGTATATAATTTTATACAAATTTACGTTATTTTATGTGCATTTTGTATATTTATATTTATACAAATACACATTCTTTTATTGGTATTTTGTTTATTTATTTTGATTCGAGTTTACTTTATTTTATGTGTATTTTGTATACATTTTTTTTATACGTATTTACTTATTTTTATGTGTATTTTGTATATATATTTTTATAGAAATCTCCGTTATTTTATGTGTATTCGTATCTATATTTTTAAACAAATTTACATTGTTATCTATGTATTTTTGCATATATCTTTCAATACAAATTTACCTTATTGTATGTGCATTTTGTATATTTATTTCAAAACAAATTTAAATATTTTATGTGTCTTTTGGTATATATATATTTTTTTTAAATGCGCTCTTTTATGGAAATTTTGCATCTTTATTTTCATACAAATTTACATTATTTTATTAATATTCTGTGTATTTATTTTGATTCGATTTTACATTATTCTATTAGTTTTTTTTAATATATTTTTTTATACATATTTACGTTATTTAATGTGTATCTTGGATATATATTTTATACAAATTTATTATCTATTATCTACTTTCATAGAAATACACATTCTTTTCATGATATTTTGTTTATTTGTTTTAACACGAATTTACATTATTTAATGTGTATTTTATATATATATATATATATATATATATATATATATATATATATATATATATATATATATATATATATATATATATATATATATCTATATATATATATATATATATATATATATATATATATATATATATATATATATATATATATATATATATATATATGTGTATTTTGTATATATATTTCTATAGAAATCTACGTTATTTTATGTGTATTCGTATATATATTTTGAAACAAATTTACATTGTTTTATGTGTATTTTGCATATTTTTTCAATACAAATTTACCTTATTTTATGTGCATTTTGTATATTTATTTTAATACAAATTTGATTATTCTATGTGTATTTTTGTATATGTATTTTTATAAAAATATGCTTTATTTTATTGGTATTTTGCATCTTTATTTTCATACAAATTTACATTATTTTATTGATATTCTGTGTATTTATTTTGATACGATTTTACATTATTCTATGTGTATTTCGTATATATATTTTATAAAAATGTACGTTATTTGATGTGTATTTGTTTTCATTTCATACAAATTTACATTATTTTATGTGTATTTTGTACATATATTAAAATACAAATTTAACTAGTTTTATGTATATTTTGTATATCTATTTTCATACAAATTGAAACTATTTTTGAGTATTTTTGTATATATTTTTATACAAATTTTCGTTATTTTATGTGTATTTTGTATATATATTTTCCTACAAATATACGTTCTTTTTTCTGAATTTTCTTTATTTATTTTGATACGAATTTACATTATTTTAGGTGTATTTGGTATATATATTTTTATACTTATTTGCATCATTTATATGTATTTTGTATGTATATTTTCATAGAAATTTACTCTATTTTATATTATATTCGTATATATATTTTGATACAAATCTACATTATTGATGTTTATTTTGCATATCAATTTCAATACAAATTTACTTTATTGAATGTACATTTTGTATATTTATTTTAATACAAATTTAATTATTTTATTTGTTTTTTTGTATGTATATTTTTATACAAATATGCTTTATTACATGGGTATTTTGCATCTTTATTTTCATACAAATATACATTATTTTATTGATATTTTGTTTATTTATTTTGAAACGATTTTACATTATTCTATATGTATTTTGTATATATATTTTTATACATATTTACATTATTTAATGTATATTTTGTATATATATTTTATGGAAATTTACGTTTTTTATGCGTATTTGTTTATATATTTTCATACAATTTTACATTATTTAATGTGTATTTTGTATATGTATTTCAATTCAAATTTGCCTAATTTAATGTATACTTTGCATATCTATTTTCAAAAAATTTTAAATTATTTTTGTGTATTTTTGAATATATTTTTATACACATTTTAGTTATTTTATTTGTATTTTGTATAAATATTTTCCTACAAATATACATTCTTTAATGAAATTTTGTTTATTCATTTTGATACGAATTTATATTATTTTTTTAGTATTTTGTATATATATTTTTCTACGTATTTACATTATTTTATGTGTATTTTGTATATATATTTTCATAAAAATTTACGTTATTTTTATTTTGTGTATTCGTATATATTTTGATACAAATTTGTATTATTTTATGTGTATTTAGCATATTTATTTCAATAAAATTTTTCCTTATTGTATGTGTATTTTGTATATTTATTTTAATACAAATTTAATTATTTTATATGTATTTTTGTATAAATATTTTTTTTTAATATGAGTAATTTTATGGGTATTTTGCATCTTCATTTTCATAAATTTTTACATTACTTTATTGATATTCTGTATATTTATATTGATACAATTTTACATTATTCTAGGTGTATTTTGTATATATTTTCCTAACATATTTACCTTATTTAATGTATATATATATATATATATATATATATATATATATATATATATATATATATATATATATATATATATATATATATATATATATATATATATATATATATATATATATTTTTTTTTTTTATGCAAATTGACGTTATTTTATGTTTGTTTGTTTATATATTTTGATAGAAATTTATAATATTTTATTGGTAATTTGTATATACGTAAATTTCAAAACAAATTTACCTAATTTTATGTGTATTTTATATATCTATTTTCATACAAATTTAAATTATTTCTCTGTTTTTTTGTATAGATTTTAATACAAATTTTAGTTATGTTATGTGTATTTTCTAAATATCATTTTACTCAAATGTATATTATTTTATTGGTATTTTGTTGATTTATTTTGATACGAATTTACATTGTCTTATGTGTAATTTGTATATATATTTTTGTACGTATTTACGTTATTTAAGGTTTATTTTGTACATATATTTTTATACAAATTTATGTTATCTTACGTGTATTTGTATATATATTTTGATACAAATCTACATTATTTTATATGTATTTTCTATATATTTCATTACAAATTTGCCTTATTTTGTGTTTATTTTTATATTTATTTTCATTCAAATTTAATTTATTTTATGTGTATATATTTATTTGTATTTACGTTATTTTATGTGTATTTTCTATATATATTTTCATTCAAAATTACATTATTTTATCGGTATTTTGTTCATTATTTCGATTTGAATTCAGATTATTTCACGTGTATTTTCTATAGATATTTTTATACGCATTTACATTATTTAAATGTGTTTTGTATATATATTTTTATACAATTTTACTTAATTTAATGTGCATTTGTGTTTTTTTATACAAATTAACAGTATTTTAAGTGAATTTTGTACTTATTTTACAACAAATTTGACTTATATAAGTGTATTTTGTTTATTTATTTTCATACAAATTTAAATTATTTTATGTGCATTTTTGTACATATATTTCTATAGCAATTTGTGTTATTTTATATGTATTTTGTATATATTTTTTCATAGAAATATACATTTTTTATTGGTATTTTGGCTACGTATATTGATACAAATTTACATTATTATATGTGTATTTTGTATATATATTGTATACGTAATTTCATTATTTAATGTGTATTTTGTTTATATATTTTAAAACAAATTTACTTTATTTTATGCGCATGTTAAAATATTTTGATACAAATTTACATTATTTTATGTATTTTGTATATATATTTCAATACAAATTGTTTATTTTATGTGTATTTTGTATATCTATTTTCATACAAATCTAGATTACTTTTGTGTATTTTTGTATATAATTTTATACAAATTTACGTTATTTTATGTTTATTTTGTATATCTATTTTCATACAAATTCACATTCTTCTAATGGTATTTTGTTTATTTATTTTGGTACGAATTTACTTTATTTTATGTGTATTTTATATATATATTTTCATACGTATTTACATCATTTTGTGTATTTTTTATTTGTATTTTTATAGAAATTTACGTTTTTTTTATGTGTATTCGTATATATATTTTGAAACAAATTTACACTTTTATGTGTATTTTGCATATTTTTTCAATATAAATTTACCTTATTGAATGTGCATTTTGTATATTAATTTTAATACAGATTTAATTATTCTATGTTTATTTTTGTATGTATTTTTATTAAAATATGCTTTATTTTATAGGTATTTTGCATCTTTATTTTTATACAAATTTACATTATTTTATTGATATTCTGCTCATTCATTTTGATACGATTTGACATTATTCTATGTGTATTTTGTATATATTTTTCATACAAATTTACGTTTTTTTTTATGTGTATTCGTTTATATATTTTGAAACAAATTTACAATTTTGTATGGGTATGTTGCATATATATTTCAAAAGAAATTTATCTAGTTTTATGTGTATCTTGTATGTCTATTTTCATACAAATTCAAATTATTTCTATGTATTTTTGTATATATTTTAATACAAATTTTAGTTATGTTATGTGTATTTTTTAAATTTATTTTCATTCAAATATATATATTAATTTATTGGTATTTTGTTGATTTATTTTGATACGAATTTACATTATTTTATATGTACTTTGTATATATATTTTTATACGCATTTACATTATTTAATATTTATTTTGAATATATATTTTCAAAGAAATTCATGGTATTTTATGTGTATTTGTATATATATTTTCATGTAAATTTACATTATTTTATGTGCATTTTGTACATATATTTCATTACAAATTTACATTATTTTATGTTTATTTTGTATATTTATTTCATTTAATATTAAAATATTTTATGAGTATATTTGTATTTGTATTTAGGTTATTTTATGTGTATTTTCTATATATATTTTCATCCAAAAATTTCATTATTTTATTGGTATTTTGTTCATTTGATTCGATAAGAATTTAGATTATTTCATAGGTATTTTGTATACATATTTTTATACGCATTTACATTATTTAATGTGTGTTTTGTATATATATATTTTTTTGCAAATCTACTTTATTTTATGTGGATTTTTGTACATATATTTTTATAGAAATTTCCGTTCTTTTATGTGTATTTTGAATATGTTTTCTCATACAAATTTACATTATTTCATTGGTATTTTGTTTATTTATTTTGATACGAATTACATTATTATATATGTATTTTGTACATATTTTTTTATGCGTATTTAAAGTATTTAATGAGTATTTTGTTTATATATTTTTATACAAATTTACGTTATTATATTTCTATTTGTATAAATATTTTGATACAAATTTACTTTATTTTATGTATTTTGTATATAAATTTCAATTCAAATTTAGCCTATTTTATGTGTATATTTATTTTCCTATATATATACATTCTTTTTTTGAAAATTAGTTTATTGAATTTGAGACGAATTTACCGTATTTTAGGTGTATTTTTAATATATATTTTTATACGTATTTACTTCATTTTATGTGTATTTTGTATATATATTTTCATAGAAATTTACTTTATTTAATGTGTTTTTGTATATATATTTTAATACAAATCTGCATTATTTGATGTGTATTTTGCATATCTATTTCAATACAAATTAACATTATTGTACGTGCATTTTGTATATTTATTTTAATACAAATTTAATTATTTTATGTGTATTTTTGTATATATATTTTTATACAAATATCCGTTATTTTATGGGTATTTTGCATCTTTATTTTCATAGAAATTTACATTGTTTTATTGATATTCTGCTCATTTATTTTGATACGATTTTACATTATTCTATGTGTATTTTGTATATATTTTTTATACATTTTTCCATTATTTAATTTGTATTTCGTATATATATTTAATACAAATTTACATTATTTTATGTGTATTTGTTTATATATTTTGACACAAATTTGCAATATTTTATGGGTATTTTGTATATATATTTCAAAAGAAATTTACCTAGTTTCATGTGTATTTTGTATATCTATTTTCATACAAATTCAAATTATTTCTGGGTATTTTTGTATTTATTTAAAAAATATTTTTAGTTATGTTAAATGTATTTTGTAAATTTATTTTCATTCATCTATGTATATTATTTTATTGGTATTTTGTTGATTTATTTTGATACGAATTTACATTATTTTATATGTACTTTGTATATATATTTTATACGCATTTACATTATTTAATGTTTATTTTGAAAAAATAGTTTTATACAAAATCATGTTATTTTATGTGTATTTGTATATATATTTTCATACAAATTGACATTATTTTATGTGTATTTTGTACATATATTTCATAACAAATTTACCTTATTTTATGTTTATTTTGTATATTTATTTCATTCAATTTTAGATTATTTTAGGTGTATATTTGTATTTGAATTTAGGTTATTTTATGTGTATTTTCTATATATATTTTCATCCATAATTGCATTATTTTATTGGTATTTTGTTAATTTAATTCGATACGAATTTATATTATTTCATAGGTATTTTGTATACAAATTTTTATACGCATTTACATTCTTTAATATGTGTTTTGTATATATATTTTTATGCAAATTTACTTGATTTTACGTGCATTTTTGTACATATATTTTTATAGAAATTTGCGTTATTTTATATGTATTTTGTATATGTTTTCTCATACAAATTTACATTAATTTATTGGTATTTTGTATATTTATTTTGACACGAATTACATTATTATATATGTATTTTGTACATATTTTTTATGCGTATTTAAAGTATTTAATGAGTATTTTGTTTATATATTTTTATACAAATTTACGTTATTATATTTCTATTTGTATAAATATTTTGATACAAATTTACTTTATTTTATGTATTTTGTATATATATTTCAATTCAAATTTAGCCTATTTTATGTGTATTTTGTATATCTATTTTCATACAAATTTAATTATTTTTGTGTATTTTTGTATATAGATTTACACAAATTTACGTTATTTTATGTGTAATTTGTATATTTATATTTATACAAATACACATTCTTTTATTGGTATTTTGTTTATTTATTTTGATTCGAGTTTACATTATTTTATGTGTATTTTGTATACATTTTTTTATACATATTTACTTCATTTTATAAGTATTTTTTATATATATTTTTATAGAAATCTACGTTATTTTATGTGTGTTCGTATATATATTTTGAAACAAATTTACATTGTTTTACATATATTTTTCCATATCTCTTTCAACACAAATTTACCTTATTGTATGTGCATTTTATATATTTATTTCTATGCAAATTTAAATATTTTATATGTATTTTGGTATATATATTTTTACAAAAAATGAGCTATTTTATGGGAGTTTTGCATCATAATATTCTATGTATTTATTTTGGTACGATTTTACATTATTCTATTTGTTTTTTGTATATATTTTGTATACATATTTACATTATTTAAAGTGCATCTTATTATATATATATGTATATATATATATATATATATATATATATATATATATATATATATATATATATATATATATATATATATATATATATATATATATATATATATATATATATATATATATATATATATATATATATATATATATATATATATATATATATATATATATATATATATATATATATATATATATATATATATATATATATATATATATATATGTTTTTATTTTCATACAAATTTACATTATTTTATGTGTATTTTGTATATGTATTTCAATACAAATTAACCTAGTTTCATGTGTATTTTGCATATCTATTTTCAAACAAATTTAACTTATTTCTGTGTATTTTTGTATATATTTTTATACAAATTTTAGTTATTTTATTTGTATTTTGTAAATATATTTTCCTACAAATATACATTCTTTTATTGGAATTTTTTTTATTTATTTTGATACGAGTTTACATTATTTATGTGTATTTTGTATATATATTTTTCTACGTATTTAAATTATTTTATGTGTATTTTGTATATACATTTTCAAAAAAATTTACGTAATTTTATTGTGTATATTCATATATATTTTTATTCAAATTTTATACAAATTCATTTTATTTTATGTGTATTTGTATATGTATTTTCATACAAAATTATATTATTTTATGTGTATTTTTATATGTATTTCATTACAAATTTACCTTATTTGATGTTTATTTTGTATATTTATTTCATTCAATTTTAAATTATTTTATGTGTATATTTGTATTTGTATTTAGGTTATTTTATGTGTATTTTCTATATATATTTTCATCCAAAATTACATTATATTTTTGGTATTTTCTTAATTTAATTCGATACGAATTTAGATTATTTCATAGTTATTTTGTATACATATCTTTATACTTATTTACATTATCTAATGTGTGTTTTGTATATATATTTTTTATGCAAATTTTTTTTATGTGCATTTTTGTACACATATTTCTATGGAAATTTGCGTTATTTTATGTGTATTTTGTATATATTTTCTCATACAAATTTACATTATTTTATTGGTATTTTGTTTATTTATTTTGATACGAATTACATGATTATATGTGTATTTTGTACATTTTTTTATACGTATTTACATTATCTAATGTGTATTCTGTTTATATATTTTTATACAAATTTACGTTATTATATGTGTATTTGTATAAATATTTTGACACAAATTTACTTCATTTTATATTTTTTGCATATATATTTCAATTCAAATTTAGCTTATTTTATGTGTATTTTGTATATCTATTTTCATACAAATTTAATTACTTCTGTGTATTTTTGTATATAGTTTTAGATAAATTTATGTTATTTTATGTGTATTTTGTATATTTATATTTATACAAATACACATTCTTTTATTGGTATTTTGTTTATTTATTTTGATACGAGTTTACAGTATTTTATGTGTATTTTGTATACATTTTTTTTATACGTATTTACACCATTTTGTATATAAATTTTTATAGAAATCTACGTTATTTTATGTTTATTTGTATATATATTTTGAAACAAATTTACATTGTTTTATATGTATTTTGCATATCTATTTCAATACAAATTTACCTTATTGTATGTGTATTTTGTATATTTATTTTAATACAAAAATAATTTTTTTATGTGTATTTTGGTATCTATATTTTTATAAAAAAAAATGGGCTATTTTATGGGTATTTTGCTTCTTTATTTTCATACAAATTTACATTATTTTGTGTATTCTGTGTATTTATTTTGATACGATTTTACATTATTCTATTTGTGTTTTGTATATATTTTTTTATACATATTTACATTATTTAATTTGTATTTTGTATATATATTTTATACAAATTTACGTTATTTTAAGTGTATTAGTTTATGTATTTTCATTCAAATTTACATTATTTTATGTGTATTTTGTATATGTATTTCAATACAAATTTACTTAATTTTATGTGTATTTTGTATATTTATTTTCATACAAATTTAAATTATTTTGTGTATTTTTGTATAAATTTTTTTACAAATTTAGGTTATTTTATGTGTATTTTTTATATCTATTTTCATACAAATACACATTCTTTAATTGATATTTTGTTTATTTACTATGACGCGAATTTACATTAGTTAATGTGTATTTTGTATATAAATTTTTATACGTATTTACATCATTTCATGTGTATTTTGTATATATATTTCTATAGAAATCTACGTTATTTTATATGTCTTCGTATATATATTTTGAAACAAATTTGCACTGTTTTATGTGTATTTTGCATAATTTTTCAATACAAATTTACGGTATTGTATGTGCATTTTGTATATTAATTTTAATATCAATTTAATTATTCTAGGTGTATTTTTGTATATGTATTTTTATAAAAATATGATTTATTTTATGGGTATTTTGCATCATTTTTTTAAACAAATTTACATAATTTTATTGATATTCTGTGTATTTATTTTGATACGATTTCACATTATTCTATGTGTTTTTTGTATATATATTTTATACAAATGTACGTTATTTTATGTGTATTTGTTTTAATTTCATACAAATTTACATTATTTTGCGTGTATTTTGTACATGTATTTAAATACAAATTTAACTAATTATATGTGTATTTTGTATATCTATTTTCATACAAATTGAAATTATTTTTGTGTTTTTTTGTATTTTTTTTATACAAATTTTCGTTATTTTATGTGTATTTTGTATATTTATTTTCCTACATATATACGTTCTTTTATCGGAATTTTGTTTATTTATTTTGTTACGAATTTACGTTATTTTATGTGTATTTGGTATATATATTTTTTTACTTATTTACATCATTTTATATGTATTTTGTATGTATATTTTCATAGAAATTTACTCTATTTTATGTGTATTCGTATCTATATTTTGACACAAATTTACATTATTTATGTGTATTTTGCATATCTATTTCAATACAAATTTAATTTATTGTATGTTCATTTTTGTATATTTTTTTTTAATACAACTTAAATTATTTTATGTGTATTTTTGTATATATATTTTTATGCAAATATGCGTTATTATATGGGTATTTTGCATCTTTATTTTCATACAAATTTACATTATTTTATTGATATTTTGTTTATTTATTTTGATACGATTTAACAATATTTTATGTCTTTTGTATATATTTTTTTTATACATATTTACATTATTTAATGTTTAGTTTGTATATATATTTTATCCAAATTTACGTTATTTCATGTGTATTTGTTTTTATATTTTCATACAAATTTACATTATTTAATGTGTATTTTGTATATGTATTTCAATACAAATTTGCCTAATTTTATGTGTATTTTGCATATCTATATTAAAAAAAATTTAAATTATTTCTGTGTATTTTTGTATATATTTTTATACCAATTGTAGTTATTTTATTTTTATTTTGTATATATATTTTCCTTCAAATATACATTCTTATATTGGAATTTTGTTTATTTATTTTGATACGAATTTACATTATTTTGTGTATTTTGTATATATTTTTCTACGTATTTAAATTATTTTAGGTGTATTTTGTATATAAATTTTCATAAAAATTTACGGTATTTTATTGTGTGTATTCGTATATATTTTGATACAAATTTTATACAAATTCATGTTATTTTATGTGTATTTGTATATATATATTTTCATACAAATTTATATTATTTTATGTGTACATTTACATATATTTCATTACAAATTTACCTTTTTTATGTTAATTTTGTCTTTTCGAGTAGGTAGGAAGACACCTCCCGAACGGGCGCAATCCACTCCCGGTGAAGTATATATGGGAGGTGAGAAGGGAGCTGAAGCCCTCCAGAGACCTTTCCCATATCCTCACTAACCGTTTCCTTATTGTCTCACCAACACCGGAGTGTAGTTCAACATGCTCTCTAAAGACAGATCCTCTCTTTATCCACACCACACTACATTCACACAACATATACACCTTTTCCCAAAATTAAAATTTCAAAATGGCGCACCTACACCAAGCCTCGGAGTTCCCCCCTTGGGGGGAGACCACAAATTCCCCCAGGGAGGACTCCCCTTCTGACTGCCGACCCGAGAGGTGTCTTGATAACTCCTCGAACCTCTTTCTTCTCAATTTCTGCAACATTCGCGGTCTTCGATCTAATTTTCATTCTGTGGAACATCATCTCTCCTCCTCTAAACCTCACCTTCTCTTCCTTACCGAAACACAGGTTTCTGAGGCTACTGACAGCAATCTCTACTCTGTTCCCTCCTACTATCTCTATCCTAAATTTCAATCCAAAGCTGGATGTTGCGCCTACGTGCGCAACGACATCACTTGCTCTAGTGCCCACGACCTTGACTCTTCTGAATTTTCCATCATCTGGCTAAGACTTCATTGTCATTCTATTACTAAATACATCTGTGCTGTTTATCTCTCACCTAACTCTACCAACTATGTAAAATTCTTTGACTATTTGAGTTCTAAAGTGGAGCACATCTTGACCCACTCTCCCTTCGCTGAAATCTCCATCCTAGGAGATTTCAATGTTCACCACCAGCTTTGGCTTTCATCCTCTTTCACTGACCATCCTGGTGAACAAGCCTACAACTTTGCTATCCTCAACGACCTAGAGCAGTTGGTCCAGCACCCTACACGTATTCCCGACCGTCTTGGAGACCGGCCCAACATTCTAGACCTCTTCCCTACCTCAAACCCTTCTGCTTATTCTGTCAAACTGTTCTCTCTGCTGGGCTCCTCCGATCACAATCTTATTTCTGCATCCTGTCCTATCGCTCCTGTACACCCTTTGGACCCACCGAAGAGGCGATGCTTCTGGCATTTTGCTTCAGCTCGGTGGGACGACCTGAGGATGTACTTTTCCGATTTCCCGTGGAATGATTATTGCTTCCAGGATAGAGACCCCTCTGTGTGTGCTCAGCGCATCATAGATGTGATTGTCTCTGGAATGGAGGCATACATTCCTCGTTCTTTCTCTACTCCTCACGCTAAAAAGCCTTGGTTTAATCACGCTTGTTCTCGTGCTGTCAATGATAGAGAGGTAGCTCACAAAAGGTACCAGAGCCTTCAAACTAATGCTAATTATGAACTTTACATTTCTGCCCGAAATCGTGCCAAATCTATTCTCCGACTAACCAAAAATTCTTTCATTAATAGAAAATGCCAAAACCTTGCTTTCTCTAACTCTTCCCGTGACTTCTGGCATCTAGCCAAAAACATCTCCTCCAACTTCACTTCTTCATCTTTTCCTCCACTCCTCAGTCCTGACGGCAACACTGCTGTCTCATCTATCTCTAAGGCTGAACTCTTCTCTCAAACTTTTTCTAAAAACTCCACTCTTGACGATTCTGGGCATATTCCTCCTACTCATCCCCCCTCTGACTCCTTTATGCCTGTTATAAAGATTCTTCAAAATTATGTTTTCTATGCCCTCTCTGGCCTCAATCCTCAGAAGGCTTATGGACCTGATGGAGTGCCTCCTATTGTCCTTAAAAACTGTGCCTCCGTGCTGTCACCCTGCCTGGTCAAACTCTTTCGTCTCTGCCTGTCAACATCTACCTTTCCTTCTTGCTGGAAGTATGCCCTCATACAGCCTGTGCCTAAGAAGGGTGACCGCTCCAATCCCTCAAACTACCGTCCTATAGCTTTACTTTCTTGTCTATCTAAAGCTTTTGAATCAATCCTTAACCGGAAGATTCAAAAGCACCTTTCCATTTCTGACCTTCTATCTGATCGCCAGTATGGGTTCCGCAAGGGGCGTTCTACTGGTGATCTCCTAGCCTTCTTAACTGACTCTTGGTCATCCTCTCTTAGCCGTTTCGGTGAAACTTTTGCTATTGCGCTGGACATATCAAAAGCTTTTGATAAGGTCTGGCACAAATCTTTGCTTTCCAAACTACCCTCCTACGGTTTTTATCCTTCTCTCTGTACCTTTATCTCCAGTTTCCTTTCTGACTGTTCTATTTCTGCCGTGGTAGACGGTCACTGTTCTTCCCCTAAATCTATTAACAGTGGTGTCCCACAGGGTTCTGTCCTATCTCCCACTCTTTTTCTGTTGTTCATTGATGATCTTTCCAAAACGAACTGTCCTATCCATTCCTACGCCGATGATTCCACTCTGCATTACTCAACTTCTTTTAATAGAAGACCCACCCTACAGGAACTTAACGACTCAAGGCTGGAGGCTGCAGAACGCTTAGCCTCAGACCTTACTATTATTTCCGATTGGGGCAAGAAGAACCTGGTGTCCTTCAACACCTCAAAAACACAGTTTCTCCACCTATCCACTCGACACAATCTTCCAAACAACTATCCCCTATTCTTTGACAACACCCAGTTATCACCTTCCTCAACACTAAACATCCTCGGTCTATCCTTAACTGAAAATCTCAACTGGAATCTTCATTTCTCATCTCTTACTAAATCAGCTTCCTCGAGGCTTTGTATTTAGGTTATTTTATGTGTATTTTCTATATATTTTTTCATCCAAAATTACATTATTTTATTAGTATTTTCTTAATTTAAGTCGATACGACTTTAGATTATTTTATAGGTATTTTGTATACATATTTTTATACTCATTTACATTATCTAATGTGTGTTTTGTATATATGTTTTTATGCAAATTTATTTTATGTGCATTTTTCTACATATATTTCTACAGAAATTTGCGTTATTTAATGTGTATTTTGTATATGTTTTCTCATACAAATTTACATTATTTTATTGGTATTTTGTTTATTTATTTTGATACGAATTACATGATTATATGTGTATTTTGTACATATTTTTTATACGTATTTACATTATCTAATGTGTATTTTGTTTATATATTTTGATACAAATTTACTTTATTTTATGTTTTTTGAATATATATTTTAATTCAAAGTTAGCTTATTTTGTGTGTATTTTGTATATCTATTTTAATATAAATTTAATTACTTCTGTGTATTTTTGTACATAGATTTATATAAATTTACGTTATTTTATGTGTATTTTGTATATTTATATTTATACAAATACACATTCTTTTATTGGTATTTTGTTTATTTATTTTGATACGAATTTACATTATTTTATGTGTATTTTGTATACATTTTTGTATACGTATTTACTTCATTTTATGTGTATTTTGTATATATATTTTTATAGAAATCTACGTTATTTTATGTGTATTCGTATATATATTTTGAAACAAATTTACAGTTTTATATGTATTTTGCATATCTATTTCAATACAAATTTACCTTATTGTATGTGTATTTTGTATATTTATTTTAATACAAATTTAAATTTTTTATGTGTATTTTGGTATATATATTAAAAAAAAGCGTTATTTTATGGGTATTTTGCTTCTTTATTTTCATACAAATTTACATTATTTTATTAGTATTCTGCGTATTTATTTTGATACGATTTTACATTATTCTATTTGTGTTTTGTATATTTTTTTTATACATATTTACATTATTTAATTTGCATTTTGAATATATATTTTATACAAATTTACGTTATTTTAAGTGTATTTGTTTATGTATTTTCATTCAAATTCACATTATTTTATGTGTATTTTGTATATGTATTTCAATACAAATTTACCTAATTTTATGTGTATTTTGTATATTTGTTTTCATACAAATTTAAATTATTTTTGTGTATTTTTGTATATAGTTTTATACAAATTTAGGTTATTTTATGTTTGTTTTGTATATCTATTTTCATACAAATACACATTCTTTTATTGATATTTTGTTTATTTATTTTGACTCGAATTTACATTATATAATGTGTATTTTGTATATAAATTTTTATACGTATCTACATAATTTCATGTGTATTTTGTATATATATATTTCTATAGAGATCTACATTATTTTATGTGTATTCGTATATATATTTTGAAACAAATTTACACTGTTTAATATGTATTTTGCATATTTTTTCAATACAAATTAACCTTATTGTATGTGCATTTTGTATATTAATTTTAATACAAATTTAATTATTCTATGAGTATTTTTGTATATGTATTTTTTTTTTAAATATGCTTTATTTTATGGGTATTTTCCATCTTTATTTTCATACAAATTTACAATATTTTATTGATATTCTGTGTATTATTTTGATACGATTTTACATTATTCTATGTGTATTTTGTATATATATTTTATAAAAATGTACGTTATTTTATGTGTATTTGTTTTCATTTCATACAAATTTACATTATTTTATGTGTATTTTGTACATGTATTTAAATACAAATTTAACTAATTATATGTGT
The DNA here is from genome assembly GCF_024679095.1 of Eriocheir sinensis. NCBI lineage: Eukaryota > Metazoa > Arthropoda > Malacostraca > Decapoda > Varunidae > Eriocheir > Eriocheir sinensis. The sequence continues at coordinate 238,771 of NW_026111566.1, read as the reverse complement.
ATTTTGTATATCTATTTTCATACAAATTGAAATTATTTTTCTGTATTTTTGTATATATTTTTATATAAATTTTCGTTATTTTATGTATATTTTGTATATTTATTTTCCTGCAAATATACGTTCTTTTATCGGAATTTTGTTTATTTATTTTGATACGAATTTACATTATTTGAGGTATATTAGGTATATATATTTGTATACTTATTTACATCATTTTATATGTATTTTGTAAGTATATTTTCATAGAAATTTACTCTATTTTATGAGTATTCGTATATATATTTTGATACAAATTTACATTATTGATGTGTATTTTGCATATCTATTTAAATACAAATTTACTTTATTGTATGTGCATTTTGTATATTTATTTTAATACAAATTTAATTATTTTATATGTATTTTTGTATATATTTTTTTTTATACATATATGCGTTATTATATGGGTATTTTGCATCTTTATTCTCATACAAATTTACATTATTTTATTGATATTCTGTTGATTTATTTTGATACGATTTTACATTATTCTATGTGTATTTTGTATATATATTTTTATACATATTTAAATTATTCAATGTATATTTTGTATATATATTTTATCCAAATTTACGTTGTTTTAAGTGTATTTGTTTATATATTTTCATACAAATTTACATTATTTTATGTGTGTTTTGTATATGTATTTCAATACAAATTTGCCTAATTTTATGTGTATTTTGCATATCTATTTTCAAACAAATTTAAATTATTTTTGTGTATTTTTGTATATATTTTTATACAAATTTTAGTTATTTTATTTGTATTTTGTAAATATATTTTCCTACAAATATACCTTCTTTTATTGAAATTTTATTTATTTATTTTGATACGAATTTACATTATTTTATGTGTATTTTGTATATATATTTTTCTACGTATTTATATTATTTTATGTGTATTTTGTATATATATTTTCATAAAAAATTACGTTATTTTACTGTGTGTATTCGTATGTAATTTGATACAAATTTTATACAAATTCATGTTATTTTATGTGTATTTGTATATATATTTTCATACAAATTTACATTATCTTATGTGCATTTTGTACATATATTTCATTACAAATTTACCTTATTTTATGTTTATTTTGTATATATATTTAATTCAATTTTAAATTATTTTATGTGAATATTTGTATTTGTATTTAGGATATTTTATGTGTATTTTCTAAATATATTTTCATCCAAAATTACATTATTTTATTGGTATTTTGTTAATTTAATTCGATACGAATCTAAATTATTTCATAAGTATTTTGTATACATATTTTTATACGCATTTATATTATTTAATGTGCATTTTTGTACATATATTTTTATAGAAATTTGCGTTATTTTATGTGTATTTGTATTTGTTTTCTCATACAAATTTACCTTATTTAATTGGTATTTTGTTTATTTATAATGATACGAATTACATGATTATATATGTATTATGTACATATTTTTTTTACGTATTTACATTACTTAATGTGTATTTTGTTTATACATTTTAAAACAAATTTACGTTATTATATGTATTTGTATAAATATTTTGAAACAAATTTACATTATTTTATGTATTTTGTATATACATTTCAATTCAAATTTAGCTTATTTTATGTGTATTTTGTATGAAAATAAAGATGCAAAATACCCATGAAATAAAGCATATTTTAAAAAAAATACATATACAAAAATACACATAGAATAATTAAATTTGTATTAAAATTAGTATACAAAATGCACATACAATTAAGTAAATTTGTATTGAAAAAATATGCAAAATACACATAAAACAATGTGAATTTGTTTCAAAATATATATACGAATACACATAAAATAACGTAGATTTCTATAGAAATATATATACAAAATACACATGAAATGACGTAAATACGTATAAAAATATATATACAAAATACACATTAAATAATGTAAAATCGTGTCAAAATAAATAAACAAAATATTAATAAAAGAATGTGTATTTGTATGAAAATAGATATACAAAATACACATAAAATAACCTAAATTTGTATAAAACTATATACAGAAATACAATTTTTTTTTAATTTGTATGTAAATAAATATACAAAATACACATAAAATTAGGTAAATTTGTATTGAAATACATATACAAAATACACATAAAATAATAATTAGATTTGAATGAAAATATATAAACAAATACACTTAAAATAACGTAAATTTGTATAAAATATATATATACAAAATACACTTTAAATAATGTAAATATATATATATATATATATATATATATATATATATATATATATATATATATATATATATATATATATATATATATATATATACATATATACATATATATATATATATATATAACACAAATAGAAGAATGTAAAATCGTATCAAAATACACAGCATATTAATAAAATAATGTAAATTTCTATTAAAATTAAGATGCAAAATACACATAAAATAACGCATTTTTTATAAAAAATATATATAAGAAAATACACATAAAATATTTAAATTTGTATTACAATAAATATACAAAATGCACATACAATATGGTAAATTTGTATTGAAATAGATATGCAAAATACATATTAAACAATGTAAATTTGTTTCAAAATATATATACGAATACACATAAAATAACGTAGATTTCTATAAAAATATATATACAAAATACACATAAAATAATGTAAATACGTATGAAAATAAATAAACAAAATACCAATAAAAGAATATGTATTTGTATAAATATAAATATACAAAATACACATAAAATAACGTAAAATTATATAAAACTATATACAAATATAAAAAAATAATTAGATTTGTATAAAAATAGATATACAAAAGACACATAAAATAAGCTAAATTTGAATTGAAATAAATATACAAAATACATAAAATAATGTAAATTTGTATCAAAATATTTATTCAAATACACATATAATAACGTAAATTTGTATAAAAATATATAAACAAAATAAAGATGCAAAATACTCATAAAATAACTCGTATTTAAAAAAAATATATATACAAAAATACACATAAAATAATTAAATTTGTATTAAAATAGGAATACAAAATACACAAATAACAAGGTAAATTTGTATTAAAATAGATATGCAAAATACACATAAAATAATGTAAATTTGTATCAAAATATATACGAATACACACAATAAAATAACGTAAATTTTTATGAAAATATATATACAAAATACACATAAAATAATGTAAATACGTAGAAAAATACATATACAAAATACACATAAAATAATGTAAATTCGTATCAAAATAAATAAACAAAATTCCACTAAAAGAATGTATATTTGTAGGAAAATATATATACAAAATAAAAATTAAATAAATTAAATTTGTATAAAAATATATACAAAAATACACATATAATTTAAATTTGTTTGAAAATAGATATGCAAAATAAACATATAACTAGGCAAATTCGTATTGAAATACATATACAAAATACACATAAAATAATGTAAATTTGTATGAAAATCTATAAACAGATACACATAAAATAACGTAAACTTCCATAAAATATATATACAAAATATACATTAAATAATTAAATATGTATAAAAATATATATACAAAATATACATAGAATAATGTAAAATCGTATCAAAATAATTCAACAGAATATCAATAAAATAATGTAAATTTGTATGAAAATGAAGATGCAAAATACAAATATAATAACGCATATTTGTTTAAAAATATATATACAAAAATACACATAAAATAATTAAATTTGTATTAAAATAAATATACAAAAGGCACATACAATAAAGAAAATTTGAAGTGAAATAGATATGCAAAATACACATAAATAATGTAAATTTTTTTCAAAATATATATACGAATACACATAAATAGAGTAAATTTTTATGAAAATATATATTGAAAATATATATAAATTGGTGTAAATAGTATAAAAATATATATATCAAATAAACCTAAAATAATGTAAACTCGTATGAAAATAAATAGACAAAATTCCGATCAAAGAATGTATATTTGTAGGAAAATAAATATACAAAATACACAAAAAATTACGAAAATTTGGATAAAAATATATACAAAAATACAAAAAAAAATATTTCAAAGTATGAAAATAGATATACAAAATACACATATAATTAGTTAAATTTGTATTTAAATACATGTAAAAAATACACATAAAATAATGTAAATTTGTATGAAATGAAAACAAATTCACATTAAATAACGTACATTTGTATAAAATATACATTCAAAATATACATAGAATAATGTAAAATCGTATCAAAACAAATACACAGATTATCAATAAAATAATGCAAACTTGTATGAAAATAAAGATGCAAAATACCCATAAAATAAAGCATATTTTTAAAAAAAAATACATATTCAAGAATACACAAACAATAATTAAATTTATATTAAAATTAATATACAAAATGCACATATAATAAGGTAAATTTGTACTGAAACAATATGCAAAATACACATAAAACAATGTAAATTTGTTTAAAAAAATATATGCGAATACACATAAAATAACGTAGATTTCTATAGAAATATTTATACAAAATACACATGAAATGATGTAAATACGTATAAAAATATATGAACAATACAATACAATACAATACACACTAAATAATGTAAATTCGTGTCAAAATAAATAAACAAAATATCAATAAAAGAATGTGTATTTGTATGAAAATAGATATACAAAATACACATAAAATATTGTAAATTTGTATAAAACTCTATACAAAAATACATAAAAAAATAATTTAAATTTGTATGAAAATAAATTTACAAAATACACATAAAATTAGAAAAAATTGTATTGATATACATATACAAAATACATATAAAATAATGTAAATGTGAATGAAAATATATAAACAAATACACTTAAAATAACGTAAATTTGTATGAAATATAAATACAAAATACTCATTAAATAATGTAAATATGTATAAAAAAATATAAACAAAACACAAATAGAATAATGTAAAATCGTATCAAAATAAATACACAGAATATTAATAAAATAATGTAAATTTGTATGAAAATAAAGATGCAAAATACCCATAAAATAACGCATTTTTTTATAAAAATATATATACAAAAAAACACATAGAATAATTAAATTTGTATTAAAATTAATATACAGATTGCACATACAATAAGGTAAATTTGTATTGAAAGAATATGCAAAATACACATAAAACAATGTAAATTTGTTTCAAAAAATATGTACGAATACACATAAAATAACGTAGATTTCTATAGAAATATATATATGCAAAATACACATGAAATGATGTAAATACGTTTAAAAATATATATACATAATACACATTAAATAATGTAAATTCGTGTCAAAATAAATAAACAAAATATCAATAAAATAATGTGTATTTGTATGAAAATAGATATACAAAATACACATAAAATATTGTAAATTTGTATAAAACTCTATACAAAAATACACAAAAAATAATTAAAATTTTTATGAAAATAAATATACAAAATACACACAAAATTAGGAAAATTTGTATTGAAATACATATACAAAATACACATAAAATAATGTAAATTTGAAGGAAAATATATAAACAAATACACTTAAAATAACGTAAATTTTTATGAAATATATATACAAAATACACATTAAATAATGTAAATATGTATAAAAAACTATAAACAAAACACAAATAGAATAATGTAAGATCGTATCAAAATAAATACACAGAATATTAATAAAATAATGTAAATTTGTATTGAAATACATATACAAAATACACATAAAATAATGTAAATTTGTATAAAAATATATAAACAGATAAACATAAAATAACGTAAATTTCCATAAGATATACATTAAATAATGTAAATATGTATAAAAATATATATACAAAATACACATAGAATAATGTAAAATCGTATCAAAATAAATAAACAGGATATCAATAAAATAATGTAAATTTGTATGAAAATATAGATGCAAAATACCCATATAATAACGCATATTTGTTTATATATATATATATATATATATATATATATATATATATATATATATATATATATATATATATATATATATATATATATATATATATATATATATATATATATATATATATATATATATATATATACAAAAAAACGTAAAATAATTAAATTTGTATTAAAATAAATATACACAAGGCACATACAATAAAGAAAATTTGTATTGAAATAGATATGCAAAATACACATAAATAATGTAAATTTGTATCAAAATTTATTTTGATACGAATACTCATAATATAGAGTAAATTTTATGGAAAATATATATTAAAAATACATATAAAATGATGTAAATAAGTATAATTAATTAATTAAATTAAATTAAATTAAATTAAATAATTAAATTTGTATTAAAATAAATATACACAAGGCACATACAATAAAGAAAATTTGTATTGAAATAGATATACAAAATACACATAAATAATGTAAATTTGTATCAAAATTTATTTTGATACGAATACTCATAATATAGAGTAAATTTTATGGAAAATATATATTAAAAATACATATAAAATGATGTAAATAAGTATAAAAATGTATATATCAAATAAACCTAAAATAATGTAAATTCGTATCAAAATAAATAGACAAAATACACATAAAATTAGGCAAATTTGTATTGAAATACATATACAAAATACACATTAAATAATGTAAATTTTAATGAAAATATATAAACAAATACACATAAATTAACGTAAATTTAGATAAAATATATATACAAAATAAACATTAAATAATGTAAATGTGTATAAAATATATATATATATATATATATATATATATATATATATATATATATATATATATATATATATATATATATATATATATATATATATATATATATATATATATATATATATATATATATATATATATATATATATATATATATATACAAAATACACATAGAATAATGTTAAATCGTATCAAAATAAATAAACAGAATATCAATAAAATAATGTAAATTTGTATGAAAATAAAGATGGAAAATGCCCATATAATAACGGATATTTGCATTAAAATATATATACAAAAATACACATAAAATACATTAATTTGTATTAAAATAAATATACAAAATGCACATACAATAAAGTAAATTTGTATTGAAATAGATATGCAAAATACACATAAATAATGTAAATTTGTATCAAAATATATATACGAATACACATAAAATAGAGTAAATTTCTATGAAAATATACATACAAAATACATATAAAATGATGTAAATAAGTATAAAAATATATATACCAAATACACCTAAAATAATGTAAATTCGTATCAAAATAAATAAACAAAATTCCGATAAAAGAACGTATATTTGAAGAAAATAAATATACCAAATATACATGAAATAACGAAAATATGTGTAAAAATACATACAAAAAAAAAACACAAAAATAATTTCAATTTGTATGAAAATAGATATACAAAATACACATAATTAGTTAAATTTGTATTTAAATACATGTACAAAATACACATAAAATAACGTAAATTTGCTGGAAAAGAAAACAAATACTCATAAAATAACGTACATTTTTATAAAATATATATACAAAATACACATAGAATAATGTAAAATCGTATTAAAATAAAAACGCTGAATATCAATAAAATAATGAAATTTTTCATGAAAATAAAGATGCAAAATACCCATAAAATAAAGCATATTTTTTTAAAATACATATAAAAAAATACACATAGAATAATTAAATTTGTATCAAAATTAATATACAAAATGCATATACAATAAGGTAAATTTATATTGAAAAAATATGCAAAATACAAATAAAACTGTAAATTTGTTTCAAAATATATATACGAATACACATAAAATAACGTAGATCTCTATAGAAATATATATACAAAATACACATGAAATGATGTAAATACGTATAAAAATATATATACAAAATACACATTAAATTATGTAAATTCGCGTTAAAATAAATAAACAAAATATCAATAAAAGAATGTGTATTTGTATGAAAATAGATATACAAAATACACATAAAATAACCTAAATTTTTATAAAACTATATACAAAAATACACAAAAATAATTTAAACTTGTATGAAAATAAATATACAAAATAAACATAAAATTAGGTAGATTTGTATTGAAATACATATACAAAATACACAAAATAATGTAAATTTGAATGAAAATACATAAACGAATACACTTAAAATAACGTAAATTTATATAAAATATATATACAAAATACAAATTATTTAATGTAAATATGTATAAAAAAATATATACAATACACAAATAGAATAATGTAAAATCGTATCAAAATAAATACACAGAATATTAATAAAATAATGTAAATTTGTATAAAAATAAAGAATCAAAATACCAATAAAATAACGCATTTTTTTTATAAAAATATACATACCAAAATACACATAATTTTTTTAATTTGTATTAAAATAAATATACAAAATACACATACACTAAGGAAATTTGTATTGAAATAGATATGCAAAATACATATAAAACAATATAAATTTGTTTCAAAATATATATACGAATACACATAAAATAACGTAGATTTCTATAAAAATATATATTCGAAAAACATATAAAATGAAGTAAATACGTATAAAAAAAATGTATGCAAAATACACATAAAAATATGTAAATTCGTATCAAAATAAATAAACAAAATACCAATAAAAGAATGTGTATTTGTATAAATATAAATATACAAAATACACATTAAATAACGTAAATAAATATACAAAATGCACATAAAATAACGTAAATTTGTATAAAACTATATACAAAAATACACAGAAGTAATTAAATTTGTATGAAAATAGATATACAAAATACACACAAAGTAAGCTAAATTTGAATATAAATATATATACAAAATACATAAAATTAAGTAAATTTGTTTCAAAATATTTTTAACAAATACACATATAATAACGTAAATTTGTATAAAATTATATAAACAAAATACACATTAAGTAATGTAAATACGTATAAAAAAAATATGTACAAAATACACAAATAATCATGTCATTCGTATCAAAATAAATAAACAAAAAACTAATTAAATAATGTCAATTTGTATGAGAAAACATATACAAAATACATATAAAATAACGCAAATTTCTATAAAAATATATGTACAAAAATGCACATAAAATTAATTTGCATAAAAAATATATATACAAAACACACATTAGATAATGTAAATGAGTATAAAAATATGTATACAAAATACCTATGAAATAATCTAAATTCGTATCGAGTTAAATTAAGAAAATAACAATAAATTAATGTAATTTTGGATGAAAATATATATAGAAAACACACATAAAATAACCTAAATACAAATACAAATAAACACATTAAATAATTTAAAATTGAATGAAATAAATATACAAAATAAGTATAAAATAAGGTAAATTTGTAATAAAATATATGTAAAAATACACATAAAATAATATAAATTTGTATGAAAATATATATACAAATACACATAAAATAACATGGATTTGTATAAAATTTGTTTCAAAATATATACGAGTACACACAATAAAATAACGTAAATTTTTATGAAAATGTATATATAAAATACACATAAAATAATTTCAATACGTAGAAAAATATATATACAAAATAAACATAAAATAATGTAAACTCGTAACAAAATAAATACACAAAATTCCAAAAAAAGAATGTATATTTGTAGGAAAATATATATACAAAAAACAAATAAAATAACTAAAATTTGTATAAAAATATATACAAAAATACACAAAATTAATTTAAATTTGTTTGAAAATAGATATGCAAAATACACATAAAGTTAGGCATATTTGTATTGAAATACATATACAAAACTAACATAAAATAATATAAATTTGTATAAAAATATATATACAAATACACATAAAATAACGTAAATTTGGATAAAATATATATATACATTAAATAATGTAAATGCGTACATAAAATAACCTAAATTTGTATAAAACTATATACAAAAATACAAAAAAATATTTAAAATTTGTATGAAAAGAAATATACAAAATACACATAAAATTAGGTAAATTTGTATTGAAATACATATACAAAATACACATAAAATAATGTAAATTTGAATGAAAATATATAAACAAATACGCTTAAAATAACGTAAATGTGTATAAAATATATATGCAAGATACACATTAAATTATATTTTTTTATACATATTTACATTATTTAATTAGTATTTTGTATATATATTTGATACAAATTTACGTTATTTTAAGTGTATATGTTTATATATTTTATTCAAACTTCCATTATTTTATGTGTATTTTGTATATGTATTTCAATACAAATTTACCTAATTTTATGTGTATTTTGTCTATTTATTTTCATACAAATTTAAATTATTTTTGTGTATTTTTGTATATAGTTTTATACAAACAGGTTATTTTATGAGTATTTCGTATATCTATTTTCATACAAATACACATTCTTTTATTGATATTTTGTTTATTTATTTTGACGAGAATTTTAATTTTTTAATGTGTATTTTGTATATATATTTTTATACGTATTTACATCGTTTCATGTGTATTTTGTATATATATTTCTATAGAAATCTACGTTATATTATGTGTATTCGTATATAGATTTTTAAACAAATTTACACTTTTATGTGTATTTTGCATATTTTTTCAATACAAATTCACCTTATTGTACATGCATTTTGTATATTAATTTTAATACAAATTTAATTATTCTATGTGTATTTTCGTATATGTATTTTTATAAACATATGCTTTATTTTATGGGTATTTTGCATCTTTATTTTCATACAAATTTACGTTATTTTATTGATATTCTGCTCATTCATTTTGATACGATTTGATATTATTCTATGTGTATTTTGTATATATTTTTCATACAAATTTACGTTATTTTATGTGTATTTGTTTATATATTCTGACACAAATTTACAATATTTTATGGGTATTTTGTATATATATTTCAAAAGAAATTTACCTAGTTTTATGTGTATTTTGAATATCTATTTTCATACAAACTCAAATTATTTTTATGTTTTTTTGTATATATTTCAATACAAATTTTAGTTATGTTATGTGTATTTTGTAAATCTATTTTCATTCAAATATATATTATTTTATTGGTATTTTGTTGATTTATATTGATACGAATTTACATTATTTTATATGTACTTTTTATATATATTTTTATACGCATTTACATTATTTAATATTTATTTTGAATATATAATTTTATACAAATTCATGGTATTTTATGTATATTTGTATATATATTTTCATATAAATTTACATTATTTTATGTGTATTTTGTACATATATTTCATTACAAATTTACCTTATTTTATGTCTATTTTGTATGTGTATTTTGTACATTTATATTTATACAAATACACATTTTTTTTATTGATATTTTGTTTATTTATTTTGTTTCGAATTTATATTATTTTATGTGTATTTTGTTTACATTTTTTTTATACGTATTTACCTAATTTTGTGTGTATTTTGTATATATATTTTTATAGAAATCTACGTTATTTTATGTGTATTCGTATATATATTTTGAAACAAATTTACATTGTTTTATATGTATTTTTGCATATCTCTTTCAATAGAAGTTTACCTTATTGTATGTGCATTTTGTATATTTATTTCAATACAAATTTAAATATTTTATGTGTATTTTGGTATATATATTTTTATAAGAAATGCGCTATTTGATGGGAATTTTGCATCTTTATTTTCATACAAATTTATATTATTTTATTAATATTCGGTGTATTTATTTTGATACGATTTTACATTATTCTATTTGTTTTATACATATTTACATTATTTAATGTGTATCTTGCATATATATTTCATACAAATTTATTATCTATTATTTATTTTCATACAAATACACATTCTTTTCAAGATATTTTGTTTATCTATTTTGACACGAATTTACATTACTTAATATGTATTTTATATATATATATATATATATATATATATATATATATATATATATATATATATATATATATATATATATATATATATATATATATATATATATATATATATATATATATATATATATATATATATATATATATATATATATATATATATATATATATATATATATATTCATGTATTTTGTATATATATTTCTATAGAAATCTACGTTATTTTATGTGTATTCGTATATATATTTTGAAACAAATTTACATTGTTTTATATGCATTTTGCATATCTATTTCAATACAGATTTACCTTATTGTGTGTGTATTTTGTATATTTATTTTAATACAAATTAATTTTTTCATGTGTATCTTGGTATATATATTTTTATAAAAAATGCGTTATTTAATGGGTATTTTGCATCTTTATTTTCATACAAATTTACATTGTTTTATTAATATTCTGTATATTTATTTTGATACGATTTTACATTATTTGTGTTCTGTATATATTTTTTTTTATACATATTTACATTATTTAATGTGTATTTTGTATATTTTAAAACAAATTTACGGTATTTTATGCGCATCTGTTAAAATATTTTGATACAAATTTACATTATTTTATGTATTTTGTATAAGTATTTCAATACAAATTTAGTTAATTTTATGTATATTTTGTATATCTATTTTCATTCGTATCAAAATAAATAAACAAAATAGCAATAAAATAATGTATATTTCTATGAGAAAATATACAAATACACATAAATTAACGCAAATTTCTAAAATAATATATGTACAAAAATGCACATAAAATAAAGTAAATTTGCATAAAAATATATATACAAAACACACAATAAATAATGTAAATGCGTACATAAAATAACCTAAATTTGTATAAAACTATATACAAAAATACACAAAAATATTTAAAATTTGTATGAAAAGAAATATACAAAATACACATAAAATTAGGTAAATTTGTATTGAAATACATATACAAAATACACATAGAATAATGTAAATTTGAATGGAAATATATAAACAAATACACTTAAAATAACGTAAATTTGTATAAAATATATAAGCAAGATACACATTAAATAATGTAAATGTGTATAAAAAAATATATACAAAAAAGAAATAGAATAATGTAAAATCCTATCAATATAAATACACAGAATATCAATAAAATAATGTAAATTTGTATGAAAAGAAAGATGCAAAATTCCCATAAAATAGCGCTTTTTTTTTAAATATATATACCACAATACACAAAAAATATTTAAATTTGTATTGAAAGAAATATACAAAATGCATATACAGTAAGGTAAATATGTACTGAAAGAGATATTCAAAAATACATATAAAACAAAGAAAATTTGTTTCAAAATATATATACGAATACACATAAAATAACGTAGATTTCTATAGAAATATATATTCAAAATACACATGAAACTATGTAAATACGTATAAAAATATATATACACAATACATATCTAGGTAAATTCGTGTCAAAATAGATAAACAAAATATCATGAAAAGAATGTGTATTTGTATGAAAATAAATAATAGATAATAAATTTGTATGAAATATATATGCAAGATACACATTAAATAATGTAAATATGTATAAAAAAATATATACAAAAAACAAATAGAATAATGTGAAATCGTATCAAAATAAATACACCGAATATTAATAAAATAATGTAAATTTGTATGAAAATAAAGATGCAAAATTCCCATCAAATAGCGCATTTCTTATAAAAATATATATACCATAATACACATAAAATATTTAAATTTGTATTGAAATAAATATACAAAATGCACATACAATAAGGTAAACTTGTATTGAAAGAGATATGCAAAAATACATATAAAACAATGTAAATTTGTTTCAAAATATATATACGAATACACATAAAATAACGTAGATTTCTATAAAAATATATATACAAAATACACATAAAATTAAGTAAATACGTATGAAAATAGATATACAAAATACACATAGAATAATGTAAAATTGTTTCAAAAAAAAAAAATAAACAGAATATAAATAAAATAATGTAAATTTGTATGAAAATAAAAATGCAAAATACAAATAAAATAAAGCATATTTTTATAAAAATACATATACAAAAATACACATAGCATAATTAAATTTGTATTAAAATTAATATAAAAAATGCATATACAATAAGGCAAATTTGTATTGAAAAAATATGCAAAATACACATAAAACAGTGTAAATTTATATCAAAATCTATATACGAATACTCATAAATCAACGTAGATTTCTATAGAAATATATATACAAAATACACATCAAATGATGAAAACAAGTATAAAAATATATATATAAAATACACATTAAAAAATGTAAATTCGCGTCAAAATAAATAAACAAAATATCAATAAAAGAATGTGTATTTGTATAAAAATAGATATACAATATACACATAAAATCACCTAAAATTGTATAAAACTATATACAAAAATACACAAAAATAATTTTAATTTGTATAAAAATAAATATACAAAATACACAAAATTAGGTAAATTTGTATTGAAATACATTTACAAAATACACATAAAATAATGTAAATTTGAATGAAAATATATAAACAAATACACTTAAAATAACGTAAATTTGTATAAAATATATATAAAAAATACACATTAAATAATGTAAATATGTATAAAAAAAATATATACAAAACACAAATAGAATAATATAAAATCGTATCAAAATAAATACACAGAATATTAATAAAATAATGTAAATTTGTATGAAAATTAAGATGCAAAATACCCATAAAATAACGCATTTTTTATAAAAATATTTATACCAAGACACATAAAATATTTGAATTTGTATTAAAATAAATATACAAAATGCACATACAATAAGGTAAATTTGTATTGAAATAGATATGCAAAATACATATAAAACCATGTAAATTTTTTCAAAATATATACGAATACACATAAAATAACGTAGATTTCTATGAAAATAAATATACAAAATACACATAAAATGAAGTAAATACGTATAAAAAAAGGTATACAAAATACACATAAAATAATGTAAACTCGTATCAAAATAAATAAGCAAAATACTAATAAAAGAATGTGTATTGTATAAATATAAATATACAAAATACAAATAAAATAACGTAAATTTATATAAAACTATATGCAAAAACACACAAAAGTAATTAAATTTGTGTGAAAATAGATATACAAAATACATGTGTATTTTGTATATTTATTTTCATACAAATTGAAATTATTTTTGTTTATTTTTTTATATATTTTCATACAAATTTTCGTTATTTTATGTGTATTTTGCATATTTATTTTTTCTACAAATATACGTTCTTTTATCTGAATTTTGTTTATTGAATTTGAAACGAATTTACCTTATTTTGTGTATCTATTTTCATACAAATTAAAATACTTTTGTGTATTTTTGTATATAGTTTTATATAAATTTACGTTATTTTATGTGTATTTTGCATATTCATATTTATACAAATACACATTCTTTTATTGGTATTTTGTATATTTATTTTGATACGAATTTACATTATTTTATGTGTATTTTGTATACATTTTTTTATACGTATTTACTTCATTTTATGTGTATTTTGTATATATATTTTTATAGAAATCTACGTTATTTTATGTGTATTCGTATATATATTTTGAAACAAATTTACATTGTTTTATATGTATTTTGCATATCTATTTCAATACAAATTTACCTTATTGTATGTGTTTTTTATATATTTATTTTAATTCAAATGTAATTTTTTTATGTGTATTTTGGTATATATATTTTTATAAATAAAAAAAAAGCGTTATTTTATGGGTATTTTGCCTCTTTATTTTCATACAAATTTACATTATTTTATTAATATTCTGTGTATTTATTTTGATACGATTTTACATTATTCTATTTGTGTTTTGTATATATTTTTTTATACAAATTTACGTTATTTTAAGTGTATTTGTTTATGTCTTTTCATTCAAATTTACATTATTTTATGTGTATTTTGTATATGTATTTCAATACAAATTTACCTAATTTTATGTGTATTTTGTATATTTATTTTCATACAAATTTAAAATATTTTTGTGTATTTTTGTATATAGTTTGATACAAATTTAGGTTATTTTATGTGTATTTCATATATCTATTTTCATACAAATACACATTCTTTTATTGATATTTTGTTTATTTATTTTGACGCGAATTTACAGTATTTAATGTGTATTATGTATATATATTTTTATACGTATTTACATCATTTCATGTGTATTTTGTATATATATTCCTCTAGAAATCAACGTTATTTTATGTGTATTCGTATATATATTTTGAAACAAATTTACCATAGAATAATTAAATTTGTATTATTTTATATATACGTAATGTAAAAATTTATAAAATTAAAGATGCAATATACCCATAAAATAACTCATATTTAAAAAAAATATATATACAAAAATACACATAAAATAATTAAATTTGTATTAAAATAAATATACAAAATACACATACAATAAGGTAGATTTTTATTGAAATAGATATGCAAAAAACACATATAATAAAGTAAATTTGTATCAAAATATATAAGAATACACACAATAAAATAACGTAAATTTTTATGAAAATATATATACAAAATACACATTAAATAATGTAAATACATAGAAAAATATATATACAAAATACACATAAAATAATGTTAATTCGTATCAAAATAAATAAACAAAATTTCCTCTAAAAGAATGTATATTTGTAGAAAAATATATATACAAAATACAAATAAAATAACAAAAATTTGTATAAAAATATATACAAAAATACACAAAAATAATTTAAATTTGTTTGAAAATAGATATGGAAAATACACATGAAATTAGGCAAATTTTTATTGAAATCCATATACAAAATACACATAAAATAATGTAAATTTGTATGAAAATATATAAACAAATACACGTAAGATAACGTAAATTTCCATAAAATATATGTACAAAATATACATTAAATAATGTAAATATGTCTAAAAATATGTATTCAAAATACACAGAATAACGTAAAATCGTATCAAAATAAATAGACTATCACTAAAATAATGTAAATTTGTATGAAAATAAAGATGCAAAATACCCATATAATAACGCATATTTGTTTAAAAATATATATACAAAAATACACATAAAATAATTAAATTTGTATCAAAATAAATATACAAAAGGCAAATACAATAAAGAAAATTTGTATTGAAATAGATATGCGAAATACACATAAATAATGTTAATTTGTATCAAAATATATATACGAATACACATAAAATAGAGTAAATTTCTATGAAAATATATATTAAAAATACATATAAAATTATGTAAATAAGTATAAAATATATATATATATATATATATATATATATATATATATATATATATATATATATATATATATATATATATATATATATATATATATATATATATATTTATATATAAATATATATATATCTATATATATATATATATATATATATATATATATATATATATATATATATATATATATATATAAAATAATGAAAATTCGTATCAAAATCAATAAAGAAAATTCCGATAAAAGAACGTACAAATTTACATTATTTTATGTGTATTTTGTACATGTATTTAAATACAAATTTATCTAATTATATGTAGATTTTGTATATCTATTTTCATACAAATTGAAATTTATTTTTTTGTTTTTTTGTATATATTTTTATTCAAATTTTCGTAATTTTATGTGTATTTTGTATATTTATTTTCCTACAAATATACGTTCTTTTATCGGAATTTTGTTTATTTATTTTGATACGAATTTTAATTTTTTTTAGGTGTATTTGATATATATATATTTTATACTTATTTACATAATTTTATATGTATTTTGAATATATATTTTTATAGAAATTTACTCTATATGTATATACAAAAAAACACAAAAATAATTTAAATTTGTATGAAAATAAATATACAAAATACACATAAAATTAGGTAAATTTGTATTTAAATACATATACAAAATACACTTAAAATAACGTTAATTTGTATCAAATATATATAAAAATACACATTAAATAATGAAAATATGTATAAAAAAATATATACAAAACACAAATAGTATAATATAAAATCGAATCAAAATATATTCACAGAATATTAATAAAATAATGAACATTTGTATGAAAACTAAGATGCAAAATACCTATAAAATAACGCATTTTTTATAAAATTATATATACCAAAATACACATAAAATATTTGAATTTGTATTAAAATAAATATACAAAATGCACATACAATAAGGTAAATTTGTATTGAAATAGATATGCAAAATACATATAAAACAATGTAAATTTGTTTCAAAATATATATACGAATACACATAAAATAACGTAGATTTCTATAAATATATATATAAATAAAACAAATAAAATTAAGTAAATACGAATCAAAAATGTATACAAAATACACATAAAATAATGTAAATTCGTATAAATATAAATAAACAAAATACCAATAAGAGAATGTGTATTTGTATAAATATAAATATACAAAATGCACATAAAATAACGTAAATTTGTATAAAACTATATACAAAAATACACAGAAGTAATTGAATTTGTATGAAAATAGATATACAAAATACACACAAAATAAGCTAAATTTGAATTGAAATATATATACAAAATACATAAAATAAAGTAAATTCGTTTCAAAATATTTTTAACAAATACACATATAATAACGTAAATTTGTAAAAAAATATATAAGCAAAATACACATTAAGTAATGTAAATACGTATAAAAAAAATATTTACAAAATACACAAATAATCAAGTCATTCGTATCAAAATAAATAAACAAAAAACTAATTAAATAATGTAAATTTGTATGAGAAAACATATACAAAATACACATAAAATAACGTTTTAAGTTTTTATAAAAATATATGTACAAAAATGCACATAAAATTAGTTTGCATTAAAAAATATATACAAAATTAGATAATGTAAATGAGTATAAAAATATGTATACAAAATACCTATGAAATAATCTAAATTCGTATCGAGTTAAATTAAGAAAATAACAATAAAATAATGTAATTTTGGATGAAAATATATATAGAAAACACACATAAAATAACCTAAATACAAATACAAATATACACATTAAATAATTTAAAATTGAATGAAATAAATATACAAAATAAACATAAAATAAGGTAAATTTGTAATAAAATATATGTAAGAATACACATGAAATAATATAAATTTGTATGAAACTATATATACAAATACACATTAAATAACATAAATTTGAATAAAATTTGTTTCAAAATATATACGAATACACACAATAAAATAACGTAAATTTTTATGAAAATGCATATATAAAATAAACATAAAATAGCTTAAATACGTAGAAAAATATATATACAAAATACACATAAAATAATGTAAATTCGTAAAAAATTAAATACACGTAATTCCAATAAAAGAATGTATATTTTTAGGAAAATATATATACAAAAAACAAATAAAATAACTAAAATTTGAATAAAAATATATACAAAAATACACAAAAATAATTTAAGTTTGTTTGAAAATAGATATGCAAAATACACATAAAGGTAGGGAAATTTGTATTGAAATACATATACAAAACTCACATAAAATAATGTAAATTTGTATGAAAATATATAAACAAATACATATAAAATAGCGTAAATTTGGATAAAATATATATACTAAATATACATTAAATATTTTAAATATGTATAAAATATATTATATTATATATATTTTTATTGATATTTGTGTTATTTATGTGTATTTTGAATATGTTTTCTCATAGAAATTTACATTATTTTATTGGTATTTTGTCTATTTATTTTGATACGAATTACATGATTATTTGTGTATTTTGTAAAAAATTTTTATACGTATTTACATTATTTAATGTGTATTTTGTTTATATATTTTTATACAAATTTACGTTATTATATATGTATTTGTATAAGTATTTTGATACAAATTTACATTATTTTATGTATTTTGTATATATATTTCAATTCAAATTTAGCTTATTTTATGTGTATTTTGTATATCTATTTATTTTAATACAAAACCAATTATATTTTATTTTTTTTCGTATATATATTTTTATAAAAAAATGCGTTATTTTATGGGTATTTTGCATCTTAATTTTCATACAAATTTACATTATTTTATTAATATTTTCTGTTTTTATTTTGATACGATTTTACATTATTTTATTTGTGTTTTGTATATATTTTTTATATATATTTACATTATTTAATGTGTTTTTTGAATATATATTTGATACAAATTTACGTTATTTTAAGTCTATATGTTTATATATTTTCATTCAAATTTACATTATTTTATGTATTTTTTGTATATGTATTTCAATACAAATTTACCGAATTTTATATGTTTTTTGTATATTTATTTTCATAAAAGTTTAAATTATTTTTGTGTATTTTTGTTTATAGTTTTATACAAATTTAGGTTATATTATGTGTATTTTTGTATATCTATTTTCATACAAATACACATTCTTTTCATGATATTTTGTTTATTTATTTTGAGACGAGTTAACATTATTTAATATGTATTTTGTATATATATTTTTATACGTATTTACATTATTTCAAGTGTATTTTGTATATATATTTCTATAGAAATCTGCGCTATTTTATGTGTATTCGTATATATATTTTGAAACAAATTTACATTGTTTTATGTGTATTTTGCATATTTTTTCAATTCAAATTTACCTTATTGTATGTGCATTTTGTATATTAATTTTAATACAAATTTGATTAATCTATGTGTATTTTTGTATATGTATTTTTAAAAAAATATGCTTTATTTTATGGGTATTTTGCATCTTTATTTTCATACAAATTTACATTATTTTATTGATATTCTGTGTATTTATTTTGATATGATTTTACATTATTCTATGTGTATTTTGTATATATATTTTATATAAAATGTATTTATTTTCATTTCATACAAATCTACATTATTTTATGTGTTTTTTGGACATTTATTTAAATACAAATTTAACTAGTTATATGTGTATTTTGTATATCTATTTTGTATGTATATTTAATAGAAATTTACTCTATTTTATGAGTATTCGTATATATATTTTGATACAAATTTACATTATTAATGTGTATTTTGCATATCTATTTCAATACAAATTTACTTTATTGTACGTGCATTTTGTATATTTATTTTAATACAAATTTAATTATTTTATATGTATTTTTGTATATATATTTTTATGCAAATATGCGTTATTATATGGATATTTTGCATCTTTATTTTCATACAAATTTACATTATTTTATTGATATTCTCTTTATTTATTTTGATACGATTTAACATTATTCTATGTGTTTTTTGTATATTTTTTTATACATATTTACATTATTTAATGTTCATTTTGTATATATATTTTATCCAAATTTACATTATTTTATGTGTATTTGTTTATATATTTTCATACATATTTACATTATTTTATGTGTTTTTTGTATATATATTTTTCTACGTATTTAAATTATTTTGTGTATTTTGTATATACATTTTCATAAAAAAATTACGTTATTTTATTGTGTGTATAAGTATATATTTTGATACAAATTTTATACAAATTCATGTTATTTAACGTGTATTTGTATATATATTTTCATACAAATTTATATTATTTTATGTGTATTTTTTCATATATTTCATTACAAACTTACCTTATTTTATGTTTATTTTGTATATTTATTTCATTCAATTTTAAATTATTTTCTGTGTATATTTGTATTTGTATTTAGGTTATTTTATGTGTATTTTGTATATATATTTTCATCCAAAATTACATTATTTTATTGGTATTTCTTAATTTAATTCGTTACGAATTTAGATTATTTCATAGGTATTTTGTATACATATTTTTATACTCATTTACATTATCTAATGTGTGTTTTGTATATATATTTTTATGCAAATTTATTTAATGTTCATTTTTGTACTTATATTTTTATAGAAATTTGCGTTATTTTATGTATATAGTTTTATATAAATTTACGTTATTTTATGTGCATTTTGTATATTTATATTTATACAAATACACATTCTTTTATTGGTATATTGTTTATTTACATTTATACGAGTTTACATTATTTTATGTGTATTTTGTATAAATTTTTTTTATACGTATTTACTTAATTTTATCTGTATTTTGTATATGTATTTTTATAGAAATCTACGTTATTTTATGTGTATTCGTATATATATTTTGAAACAAATTCACATTATTTTATATGTATTTTGCATATCTATTTTAATACAAATTTACCTTATTGTATGTGCATTTTGTATATTTATTTTAATACAAGTTGAAATATTTTATGTGTATTTTGGTATCAATAATTTTATAAAAAATGCGTTATTTTATAGGTATTTTGCATCTTAATTTTCATTTTATATGTACTTTGTGTTTATATTTTTATACACTTTTACATTATTTAATATTTATTTTGAATATATATTTTTATACAAATTCATGGTATTTTATGTGTATTTGTATATATATTTTCATATAAATTTACATTATTTTATGTGTATTTTGTACATATATTTTATTACAAATCTACCTTATTTTATGTTTATTTTGTATGTGAATTTTGTATATTTATATTTATCCAAATACACATTCTTTTATTGGTATTTTGTTTATTTATTTTATTTCGAATTTACATTATTTTATGTGTATTTTGTATACATTTTTTTATACGTATTTACTTAATTTTATGTGTATTTTGTATATATATTTTTATAGAAATCTACGTTTTTTTATTTGTATTCGTATATATATTTTGAAACAAATTTACATTGTTTTATATGTATTTTTGCATATCTCTTTCAATACAAATTTACCTTATTGTATGTGCATTTTGTATATTTATTTCAATACAAATTTAAATATTTTATGTGCATTTTGGTATATATATTTTTATAAGAAATGCGCTATTTTATGGGAATTTTGCATCTTTGTTTTCTTACAAATTTACATTATTTTATTAATATTCGGTGTATTTATTTTGATACGATTTTACATTATTCTATTTGTTTTTTGTATATACTTTTTTATACATATTTACATTATTTAATGTGTATCTTGCATATATATTTTATACAAATTTATTATCTATTATCTATTTTCATACAAATACACATTCTTTTCATGATATTTTGTTTATTTATTTTGACACGAATTTACATTATTTGATATGTATTTTGTATATATATTTTTATACGTATTTACATAATTTCATATGTATTTTGTATATATATTTCTATAGAAATCTACT
This sequence comes from Eriocheir sinensis, assembly GCF_024679095.1. Lineage (NCBI taxonomy): Eukaryota > Metazoa > Arthropoda > Malacostraca > Decapoda > Varunidae > Eriocheir > Eriocheir sinensis. The sequence continues at coordinate 215,157 of NW_026111566.1, read as the reverse complement.
TTATTTTATGTGTCTTCGTATATATATTTTGAAACAAATTTACATTGTTTTATATGTATTTTTGAATATCTCTTTCAATACAAATTTACCTTACTGTATATGCATTTTGTATATTTATTTCAATACAAATTTAAATATTTTATGTGTATTTTGGTATATATATTTTTATAAAAAATGCGATAATATTTGGGAATTTTGCATCTTTATTTTCATACAAATTTACATTATTTTATTGATATTCTGTGTATTTATTTTGATACGATTTTACATTATTCTTTTTGTTTTTTGTATATATTTTTTTATACACATTTACATTATTTAATGTGTATCTTGCATATATATTTTAAACAAATTTACGTTATTTTAAGTGTATTTGTTTAAATATTTTCATTCAAATTTACATTATTTGATGTGTATTTTGTATATGTATTTCAATACAAATTTACCTAATTTTATGTGTATTTTGTATATTTCTTTTCAAACAAATTTAAATTATTTTTGTGTATTTTTGCATATAGTTTTATACAAATTTAGGTTATTTTATGTACGCATTTACATTATTTAGTGTGTGTTTTTGTATATATATTTTTATGCAAATTTACTTTATTTTATGTGCATTTTTGTACATATGTTTTTATAGAAATTTGCGTTAATTGTATATGTTTTCTCATACAAATTTACATTATTTTATTGCTATTTTGTTTATTTATTTTGATACGAATTACATGATTATATGTGTATTTTGTACATATTTTTTATACGTATTTACATTACTTAATGTGTATTTTGATTATATATTTTTAAACAAATCTACGTTATTATATGTATTTGTATAAATATTTTGATACAGATTTACATTATTTTATGTATTTTGTATGTACATTTCAATTCAAATTTAGCTTATTTTACTGTATTTTGTATATATATTTTCCTACAAATTTAATAACTTCTGTGTATTTTTGTATATAGTTTTGCACAAATTTACGATATTTTATGTGTATTTTGTATATTTATATTTATACAAATACACTTTCTTTTACTGGTATTTTGTTTATTTATTGTGTGTATTCGTATATATTTTGATACAAATTTTATACAAATTCATGTTATTTAATGTGTATTTGTATATATATTTTCATACAAATTTCTATGAAAATATATATTCAAAATACATATAAAATTATGTAAATAAGTATAAAAATATATATATCAAATACACCTAAAAAAAATGAAAATTCGTATGAAAATAAATAAATAAAATTCCGATAAAAGAACGTATTTTTGTAGGAAAATAAATATACAAAATACACATAAAATTACGAAAATTTGAATAAAAATATATACAAAAATACACAAAATTAATTTCAATTTGTATGAAAATAGATATACAAAATACACATATAATTAGCTAAATTTGTATTTAAATACATGTACAAAATTCACATAAAATAATGTAAATTTGTATGAAATGAAAACAAATTCACATAAAATAACGTACATTGGTATAAAATAGATATACAAAATATACATAAAATAATGTAAAATCGTATCAAAATAAATACATAGAATATCAATAAAATAATGTAATTTTGTATGAAAATAAAGATGCAAAATACCCATAAAATAAAGCATATTTTTATAAAAATACATATACAAAAATACACATAGAATAGCTAAATTTGTGTTAAAATTAATATACAAAATGCACGTACAATAAGGTAAATTTGTATTGAAAAAATATGCAAAATGCACATAAAACAATGTATATTTGTTTCAAAATATATATACGAATACACATAAAATAACGTATATTTCTATAGAAATATATATACAAAATACACATGAAATGACGTAAATACGTATAAAAATATATATACACAATACACATTAAATAATGTAAATTCGCATCAAAATAAATAAACATAATATCAATAAAAGAATGTGTATTTGTATGAAAATAGATATACAAAATACACATAAAATATTGTAAATTTGTATAAAACTATACAAAAATGCACAAAAAATAATTACAATTTTTATAAAATATATATACAAAATACGCATTAAATTATTTAAATTTCTATTGAAATACATATACAAAATACACATAAAATAATGTAAATTTGAATAAAAATATATAAACAAATATACTTAAAATAATGAAAATTTATGTGAAATATATATAGAAAATACACATTAAATAATGTAAATATGTATAAAAAAATATATACAAAACACAAATAGAATAATGTAAAATAGTATCAAAATAAATACACAGAATATTAATAAAATAATGTAAATTTGTATGAAAATAAAGATGCTAAATACCCATAAAACAACGCATTTTTTATGAAAATATATATGCCAAAATGCACATAAAATATTTAAATTTGTATTACAATAAATATGCAAAATGCACATACAATAAGGTAAATTCGTATTGAAATAGATATTCAAAATACATATAAAACAATGTAAATTTGTTTCAAAATATACATACGAATACACATAAAATAACGTAGATTTCTATAAAATATATATACAAAATGCACATAAAATGAAGTAAATACGTATAAGAAAATGTATACAAAATACACTTAAAATAATGTAAATTCGTATCAAAATAAATAAACTAAATGCCAATAAAAGAATGTTTACTTGTATAAATATAAATATACAAAATACACATAAAATAACGTATAATTGTATAAAACTATATACAAAAAGAAACAAAAATAATTAAATTTGTATAAAAATAGATATACAAAAGACACATAAAATAAGCTAAATTTGAATTGAAATAAATATAGAAAATACATAAAATAATGTAAATTTGTATCAAAATATATATTCAAATACACATATAATAACGTAAATTTGTATAAAAATATATATACAAAATACACATTAAATAATGTAAATACGTATAACAGATATGTACGTAATGTAAAAATTTTTAAAATTAAAGATGCAAAATACCCAAAAAATATCTCATATTTAAAAAAAAATATATACAAAAATACACATAAAATAATTAAATTTGTATTAAAATAAATATACAAAATACACATACAATAAGGTAGATTTTTATTGAAATAGATATGCAAAAAACACATAAAATAATGAAAATTTTTATCAAAATATATACGAATACACACAATAAAATTACGTAAATTTTTATGAAAATATATATACAAAATACACATAAAATAATGTTAATACATAGAAAAATATATATATAAAATACACGTAAAATAATGTAAATTCGTATCAAAATAAATAAACAAAATTTCCTCTAAAAGAATGTATATGTGTAGGAAAATATATATACAAAATACAAATAAAATAAAAAAAAATTTGTATAAAAATAATACAAAAATACACAAAAATAATTTAAATTTGTTTGAAAATAGATATGCAAAATACAAATGAAATAAGGCAAATTTTTATTGAAATACATATACAAAATACACATAAAATAATGTAAATTTGTATGAAAATATATAAACAAATACACATGTATATATGTATATATACATGTATATATAAAAATATATATACAAATACACATAAAATAACGTAAATTTGGATAATATATATATATATATATATATATATATATATATATATATATATATATATATATATATATATATATATTTTAAATATGTATAAAAATATATTATATTATATATATTTTTATTGACATTTCCGTTATTTATGTGTATTTTGTATATGTTTTCTCATAGAAATTTACATTATTTTATTGGTATTTTGTCTATTTATTTTGATACGAATTATATGATTGTTTGTGTATTTTGTACATTTTTTTTATACGTATTTACATTATTTAATGTGTATTTTGTTTATATATTTTTTTACAAATTTACGTTATTATATGTGTATTTTTATAAGTATTTTGATAAAAATTTACATTAGTTTATGTATTTTGTATATATATTTCAATTCAAATTTAGCTTATTTTATGTGTATTTTGTATATCTATTTTAATACAAATTTAATTACTTCTATGTATTTTTGTACATAGTTTTATATAAATTTACGTTATTTTATGTGTATTTTGTATATTTATATTTATACAAACACACATTCTTTTATTAGTATTTTGTTTATTTATTTTGATACGAGTTTACATTATTTTATGTGTATTTTGTATACATTTTTTTATACGTATTTACTTAATTATATGTGTATTTTGTGTATATATTTTTATAGAAATCTACGTTATTTTAGGTGTATTCCTTTATATATTTTGAAACAAATTTACATTGTTTTATATGTATTTTGCGTATCTATTTCAATACAAATTTACCTTATTGTATGTGAACTTTGTATACTTATTTTAATACAAAATCAGATATTTTATGTTTTCGTATATATATTTTTATAAAAAATGCGTTTTTTTATGGGTATTTAGCATCTTAATTTTCATTCAAATTTACATTATTTTATTAATATTTACATTATTCTATTTGTGTTTTGTAAATATGTATAAAAAATATATATACAAAACACAAATAGAATAATGTAAAATCGTATTATAATAAATACATAGAATGTAAATAAAATAATGTAAATTTGTATGAAAATAAAGATGCAAAATACCCATAAAATAACGCATTTTTTATAAATATACAAAATACACATGAAAGGATGTAAATACGTATAAATATATATATACAAAATACACATTAAATAATGTAAACTCGCGTCAAAATAAATAAACAAAATATCAATAAAAGAGTGTGTATTTGTATGAAAATATATATACAAAATACACATAAGATAACATAAATTTGTATAAAACTATATACAAAAATACACAAAAATAATTTAAATTTGTATGAAAATAAATATACAAAATACACATAAAATTACGTAAATTTGTATTGAAATACATATACAAAATACACATAAAATGATGTAAATTTGAATGAAAATACATAAACAAATACAATTAAAATAACGTAAATTTGAATAAAAAAATATATACAAAACACAAATAGAATAATGTAAAATCGTATCAAAATAAATACACAGAATATTAATAAAATAATGTAAATTTGTATGAAAATAAAGAAGCAAAATACCCATAAAATAACGCATTTTTTTTATAGAAATATATTTATGCAAAAATACACATAAAAAAAATTATTTGTATTAAAATAAATATACAAAATACATATACAATAAGGTAAATCTGTATTGAAATAGATTTGCAAAATACATATAAAACAATGTAAATTTGTTTCAAAATATATATACGAATACACATAAAATAACGTAGATTTGTATAAAAATATATATACAAAATACACATAAAATGAAGAAAATACGTATAAAAAATTGTATACAAACTACACATAAAATAATGTAAATTCGTATCAAAATAAATAAACAAAATACCAAAAAAAGAATGTGTATTTGTATAAATATAAATATACAAAATACACATAAAATAACGTAAATTTGTATAAAACTATATACAAAAATACAGAGAAGTAATTAAATTCGTATGAAAATAGCTATACAAAATACAGATAAAATAAGCTAAATTTGAATTGAAATTTATATACAAAATATATGAAATAAAGTAAATTTGTATCAAAATATTTATACAAATACACATATAATAAGGTAAATCTGTATGAAAATATATAAACAAAATACACATTAAATAATGTAAATACGTGTAAAAAAATATGTACAAAATACACATGTATTTTGTATATCTATCAAATTTAATTAATATAAATATATTTATACAATAAAATATTCGTATATATATTTTGAAAAAAATTTACATGGTTGTATATGTATGTTGCATATTTTTTCAATACAAATTTACCTTATTATATACGCATTTTGTATATTAATTTTAATACAAATTTAACTATTCGATGTGTATTTTTGTATCAGTATTTTTATAAACATATGCTTTATTTTATGGGTATTTTGCATCTTTATTTTCATACAAATTTACATTATTTTATTGATATTCTGTGTATTTATTTTGATACGATTTTATATTATTCTATTTGTGTTTTGTATATATTTTTTATACATATTTACATTGTTTAATGTGTATTTTTTATATATATTTTATACAAATTTACGTTATTTTAAGTGTATTTGTTTATATATTTTCATTCAAATTTACATTATTTTATGTGTATTTTTTAAATGTATTTCAATACAAATTTACCTAATATTTGTGTATTTTGTATATTTATTTTCATACAAATTAAAATTATTTTATGTATTTTGTATATATTTTTATACAAATTTAGGTGATGTTATTTGTATTTTGTAAATTTATTTTATTCAAATATATATTATTTTATTGGTGTTTTGTTGATTTATATTGATACGAATTTACATTGTTTAATATGTATTTTATATATATATTTTATACGCATTTATATTATTTAATATTTATTTTGAATATATATTTTATACACATCTACGTTGATTTATGTGTATTCGTATATATATTTTGATATAAATTTACATTATTTTATGTGTATTTTGCATATTTTTCAATACAAATTTACCTTATTGTATATGCATTTTGTATATTAATTTTTATGTGTATTTTTGTATATGTATTTTATAAAAATATGCTTTATTTTATGGGTATTTTGCATTTTTATTTTCATACAAATTTACATTATTTTATTTATATTCTGTTTATTTTTTTTTTCAAACAATTTTACATTATTCTATGTGTATTTTATATATCTATTTTTATACGTATTTACTTAATTTTATGTGTATTTTGTATATATATTTTTATAGAAATCTACGTTATTTTATGTGTATTCGTATATATATTTTGAAACAAATTTACATTGTTTTATATGTATTTTTGCATATCTCTTTCAATACAAGTTTACCTTATTGTATGTGCATTTTGTATATTTATTTCAATACAAATTTAAATATTTTATGTGTATTTTGGTATATATATTTCTATAAGAAATGCGCTATTTGATGGGAATTTTGCATCTTTATTTTCATACAAATTTACATTATTTTATTAATATTCGGTGTATTTATTTTGATACGATTTCACATTATTCTATTTGTTTTTTATGTATATTTTTTTTATACATATTTACATTATTTAATGTGTATCTTGCATATATATTTCATACAAATTTATTATCTATTATTTATTTTCATACAAATACACATTCTTTTCATGATATTTTGTTTATTTATTTTGACACGAATTTACATTATTTGATATGTATTTTGTATATATATTTTATATGTATTTACATAATACATTCATGTATTAGTATTTTGTATATATATTTCTATAGAATTTTACGTTATTTTATGTGTATTCGTATATATATTTTGAAACAAATTTACTTTGTTTTATATGTATTTTTGAATATCTCTTTCAATACATATTTACCTTACTGTATATGCATTTTGTATATTTATTTCAATACAAATTTAAATATTTTATGTGTATTTTGGTATATATATTTTTATAAAAATGCGATATTATATAGAATTTTGCATCTTTCTTTTCATTCAAATTTACATTATTTTATTGATATTCTGTGTATTTATAGTGATAGGATTTAACATTATTCTATTTCTTTTTTGAATATATTTTTCTATACACATTTACATTATTTAATGTGTATTTGCATATATATTTTATACAAATTTACGTTATTTTAAGTGTGTTTGTTTATATATTTTCATTCAAATTTACTTTATTCTATGTGTATTTTGTATATGTATTTCAATACAAATTTACCTAATTTTATGTGTATTTTGTATATTTCTTTCCATACAAATTTTAAATATTTTTGTGTATTTTTGTATATAGTTTTATAGAAATTTAGGTTATTTTATGTACGCATTTACATTATTTAATGTGTGTTTTGTATATATATTTTTATGCAAATTTACTTTATTTTATGTGCATTTTTGTACATATATTTTTTTAGAAATTTGCGTTAATTTATGTGTATTTGTATATGTTTTCTCATACAAATTTACATTATTTTATTGCTATTTTGTTTATTTATTTTGATAGGAATGAAAATAGATATACAAAATATACATAAAATAAACAAAATTTGTATTGAAATATATATACAAAATACATAAAATAATGTAAATTTGTATCAAAATATTTTAACAGATGCGCATAAAATAACGTAAATTTGTTTTAAAATATACAAAATACACATTAAATAATGTAAATATGTATAAAAAAATATATACAAAACACAAATAGAATAATATAAAATCGTATCAAAATAAATACACAGAATATTAATAAAACAATGTAAATTTGTATGAAAATAAAGAGGAAAAATGCCCATTAAATAACGCATTTTTTATAAAAATATATATACCAAAATACACATAAAAAAATTAATTTGTATTAAAATAAATATACAAAATACACATACAAAAAGGTAAATCTGTATTGAAATAGATATGCAAAATACATATAAAACAATGTAAATTTGTTTCAAAATATATATACGAATACACATAAAATAACGTAGATTTGTATAAAAATATATATACAAAATACACATAAAATGAAGTAAATACGTATAAGAAAATGTATACAAAATACACATAAAATAATGTAAATTCGTATCAAAATAAATAAACAAAATACCAATAAAAGAATGTGTATTTCTATAAATATAAATATACAAAATACACATAAAATAACGTAAATTTGTATAAAACTATACAAAAATACACAGAAGTAATTAAATTCGTATGAAAATAGATAAGACAAATTTGATTAATCTATGTGTATTTTTGTATATGTATTTTTATAAAAATATGCTTTATTTTATTGGTATTTTGCATCTTTATTTTCATACAAATTTACATTATTTTATTGATATTCTGTGTATTTATTTTGATATGATTTTACATTATTCTATGTGTATTTTGTATATATATTTTATATAAAATGTATTTGTTTTCATTTCATACAAATCTACATTATTTTATGTGTTTTTTGTACATGTATTTAAATACAAATTTAACTAGTTATATGTGTATTTTGTATATCTATTTTGTATGTATATTTTCATAGAAATTTACTCTATTTTATGAGTATTCGTATATATATTTTGATACAAATTTACATTATTAATGTGAATTTTGCATATCTATTTCAATACAAATTTACTTTATTGTACGTGCATTTTGTGTTTTTATTTTAATACAAATTTAATTATTTTATATGTATTTTTGTATATATATTTTTATGCAAATATGCGTTATTATATGGATATTTTGCATCTTTATTTTCATACAAATTTACATTATTTTATTGATATTTTCTTTATTTATTTTGATACGATTTAACATTATTCTATGTGTTTTTTGTATATATTTTTTTATATATATATTTACATTATTTAATGTTCATTTTGTATATATATTTTATCCAAATTTACATTATTTTATGTGTATTGGTTTATATATTTTCATACATATTTACAATATTTTATGTGTTTTTTGTATATATATTTTTCTACGTATTTAAATTATTTTATGTGTATTTTATATATACATTTTCATAAAAAAAATTACGTTATTTTATTGTGTGTATAAGTATATATTTTGATACAAATTTTATACAAATTCATGTTATTTAATGTGTATTTGTATATATATTTTCATACAAATTTATATTATTTTATGTGTATTTTTTCATATATTTCATTACAAATTTACCTTATTTTATGTTTATTTTGTATATTTATTTCATTCAATTTTAAATTATTTTATGTGTATATTTGTATTTGTATTTAGGTTATTTTATGTGTATTTTGTCTATATATTTTCATCCAAAATTACATTATTTTATTGGTATTTCTTAATTTAATTCGACACGAAGTTAGATTATTTCATAGGTATTTTGTTTACATATTTTTACACTCATTTACATTATCTAATGTGTGTTTTGTATATATAATTTTATGCAAATTTATCTAATGCTCATTTTTGTACATATATTTTTATAGAAATTTGCGTTATTTTATGTATATAGTTTTTTTTATAAATTTACGTTATTTTATGTGCATTTTGTATATTTATATTTATACAAATACACATTCTTTTATTGGTATATTGTTTATTTACATTTATACGAATTTACATTATTTTATTTATGTGTATTTTGAATACATTTTTTTATACGTATTAACTTAATTTTATGTGTATTTTGTATATGTATTTTTATAGAAATCTACGTTGTTTTATGTGTATTCGTATATATATTTTGAAACAAATTTACATTATTTTATATGTATTTTGCATATCTATTTCAATACAAATTTACCTTATTGTATGTGCATTTTGTATATTTATTTTAATACAAGTTCAAATATTTTGTGTATTTTGGTATCAATAATTTTAAAAAAATGCGTTATTTTATAGGTATTTTGCATCTTAATTTTAATTTTATATGTACTTTGTATATATATTTTTATACGCTCTTACATTATTTAATATTTATTTTGAATATATATTTTTATACAAATTCATGGTATTTTATGTGTATTTGTATATATATTTTCATATAAATTTACATTATTGTATGTATATTTTGTACATATATTTTATTACAAATCTACCTTATTTTATGTTTATTTTGTATGTGTATTTTGTATATTTATATTTATCCAAAAACACATTCTTTTATTGGTATTTTTTTTTATTTATTTTAATTCGATTTTACATTATTTTATGTGTATTTTGTATACATTTTTTTATACGTATTTACTTAATTTTATGTGTATTTTGTATATATATTTTTATAGGAATCTACGTTTTTTTTATTTGTATTCGTATATATATTTTGAAACAAATTTACATTGTTTTATATGTATTTTTGCATATCTCTTTTAATACAAATTTACCTTATTGTATGTGCATTTTGTATATTTATTTCAATGGAAATTTAAATATTTTATGTGTATTTTGGTATATATATTTTTATAAGATTACGAGAATTTGAATAAAAATATATACAAAAAAACAAAAAAAATGAATTTCAATTTGTATGAAAATAGATATACAAAATACAACTATAATTAGTTAAATTTGTATTTAAATACATGTACAAAATACACATAAAATAATGTATATTTGTATGAAATGAAAACAAATTCACATAAAATAACGTACATTTGTATAAAATAGATATACAAAATAATTTTATGTGTATTTTGTATATTTATTTTCATACAAATTTAAAAAAAAATTGTGTATTTTTGTATATAGTTTTATACAAACTTAGGTTATTTTATGAGTATTTTGTATATCTATTTTCATACAAATACACATTCTTTTATTGATATTTTGTTTATTTATTTTGACGAGAATTTAAATTATTTAATGTGTATTTTGTATATATATTTTTATACGTATTTACATCATTTCATGTGTATTTTGTAAATATATTTCTATAGAAATCTACGTTATATTATGTGTATTCGTGTATAGATTTTTAAACAAATTTACACTTTTATGTGTATTTTGGATATTTTTTCAATACAAATTTACCTTATTGTATATGCATTTTGTATATTAATTTTAATAAAATTAGGTAAATTTGTATTGAAATACATATACAAAATACACAAGAAATAATGGAAATTTGAATGAAAATATATAAACACATACACTTAAAATAACGTAGATTTGTATCAAATATATATACAAAATACACATTAAATAATGTAAATATGTATACAAAAATATATACAAAACACAAATAGAATAATGTAAAATCGTATCAACAATAAATACACAGAATATTAATAAAATAATGTAATAGCCATAAAATAACGCATTTTTTATAAAAATATATATTCCAAAATACACAAAATATTAAAATTTGTATTAAAATAAATATAAAAAATGCACATACTATAAGGTAAATTTGTATTGAAATAGATATGCAAAATACATATAAAACAATGTAAATTTGTTTCAAAATATATATACGAATACACATAAAATAACGTAGATTTCTATAAAAATATATACACATAAAATGAAGTAAATACGTATAAAAAAATGAATACAAAAAATACATAAAAATCGTATCAAAATAAATAAACAAAATACCAGTGAAAGAATGTGTATTTGTATAAATATAAATATACAAAATACACATAAAATATCGTAAATTTGTATAAAACTATATACAAAAATACACAGAAGTAATTAAATTTGTATGAAAATATATATACAAAATACAGCTAAAATAAGCTAAATTTGAATTGAAATGTACATACAAAATACATAAAATAATGTAAATCTGTATCAAAATATTTATATAAATACATATAATAACGTAGATTTGTTTAAAAATATATAAACAAAATACACATTAAGTAATGTAAATGCGTATAAAAATATGTACAAAATACACATATAATCATGTAATTCGCATCAAAATAAATAAACAAAATAGCAATAAAATAATATAGATTTGTATGAGAAAACATACAAATAACGCAAATTTCTATAAAAAATATATGTACAAAAATGCACATAAAATAAAGTAAATTTGCAAAAAAATATATATAGAAAACACACATTAAATAATGTAAATGCGTACATAAAATAACCTAAATTTGTATAAAACTATATACAAAAATACACAAAAATAATTTAAATTTGTTTGAAAAGAAATATACAAAATACACATAAAATTAGGTAAATTTGTATTGAAATATATATACAAAATACACATCAAATAATGTAAATTTGAATGAAAATATGTAAACAAATACACTTAAAATAACGTAAATTTGTATAAAATATATATGCAAGATACACATTAAATTATGTAAATGTGTATAAAAATATATATATACAAAAAACAAATAGAATAATGTAAAATCGTATCAAAATAAATACACAGAATATCAATAAAATAATGTAAATTTGTATGAAAATAAAGATACAAAATACCCAAAAATTATCGCATTTTTTATAAAAATATATTTACCAAAATACACATAAAATATTTAAATTTGTATTGAAATAAATATACAAAATGCATATACAGTAAGGTAAATTTGTATTGAAAGAGATATTCAAAAATACATATAAAGCAATGTAAATTTGTTTCAAAATATATATACGAATACACATAAAATAAAGTAGATTTCTATAGAAATATATATACAAAATACATATGAAATTATGTAAATACGTATAAAAATATATATACAAAATACATATCAAATAATGTAAATTCGTGTCAAAATAAATAAACAAAATATCATGAAAAGAATGTGTATTTGTATGAAAATAGATAATAGATAATAAATTTGTATAAAATATATATGCAAGATACACATTAAATAATGTAAATATGTATAAAAAAGTATATACAAAAAACAAATAGAATAATGTAACATCGTATCAAAATAAGTACACCGAATATTAATAAAATAATGTAAATTTGTATGAAAATAAAGGTGCAAAATTCCCATATAATAGCGCATTTCTTATAAAACTATATATACCAAAATACACATAAAATATTTAAATTTGCATTGAAATAAATATACAAAATGCACATACAATAAGGTAAATTTGTATTGAAATAGATATGCAAAATACATATAAAACAATGTAAATTTGTTTCAAAATATATATACGAATACAAATAAAAAACGTAGATTTCTATAAAAATATATATACAAAATACACATAAAATTAAGTAAATACGTATAAAAATGTATACAAAATACACATAAAATAATGTAATTTCGAATTAAAATAAATGTAAATTTGAATGAAAATATAAAAACAAATACACTTAAAATAACGTAAATTTGTATAAAATATATATGCAAGATACACATTAAATAATGTAAATGTGTATAAAAAAATATACAAAAAACAAATAGAATAATGTAAAATCGTATCAAAATAAATACACAGAATATCAATAAAATAATGTAAATTTGTATGAAAATAAAGATGCAAAATTCCCAAAAATTATCGCATTTTTTATAAAAATATATACCAAAATACACATAAAATATTTAAATTTGTATTGAAATAAATATACAAAATGCATATACAGTAAGGTAAATTTGTATTAAAGGAGATATTCAAAAATACATATGAAACAATGTAAATTTGTTTCAAAATATATATACGAATACACATAAAATAAAGTAGAATTCTATAGAAATATATATACAAAATACATATGAAATTATGTAAATACGTATAAAAATATATATACAAAATACATATCAAATAATGTAAATTCGTGTCAAAATAAATAAACAAAATATCATGAAAAGAATGTGTATTTGTATAAAAATAGATAATAGATAATAAATTTGTATAAAATATATATGCAAGATACTCATTAAATAATGTAAATATGTATAAAAAAGTATATACAAAAAACAAATAGAATAATGTAAAACCGTATCAAAATAAATACACCGAATATTAATAAAATAAAGTAAATTTGTATGAAAATAAAGATGCAAAATTCCCATAAAAAAGCGCATTGTATTGAAATAAATATACAAAATGCACATACAATAAGGTAAATTTGTATTGAAAGAGATATGCAAAAATACATATAAAACAATGTAAATTTGTTTCAAAATATATATACGAATACAAATAAAAAAAAGTAGATTTCTATAAAAATATATATACAAAATACACATAAAATTAAGTACATACTTTAAAAAAAATGTATACAAAATACACATAAAATAATGTAAATTCGATTTAAAATAAATAAACAAAATACCAATTAAAGAATGTGTATTTGGATAAATATAAATATACAAAATACATATACAAAATAAACATAAAATAAGGTAGATTTGTAATAAAATATATGTACAAAATACACATAAAATAATGTAAATTTATGTGAAAATATATATACAAATACCCATAAAATACCATGAATTTGTATAAATATATATATTCAAAATAAATATTAAATAATGTAAAAGCGTATAAAAATATATATACAAAGTACATATAAAATAAAGTAAATTCGTTTCAATATAAATAAAAAAACATCAATAAAATAATATATATTTGAATGAAAATAAATTTACAACATACACATAACATAACTGAAATTTGTATTAAAATATATACAAAAATACATAGAAATAACTTGAGTTTGTATGAAAATAGATATACAAAATACACATAAAACTAGGTAAATTTCTTTTGAAATGTATATACAAATACCCATAAAATATTGTAAATTTGTGTCAAAATATATAAACAAATACACATAAAATAACTTAAATTTGTATGAAAAATATATACAAAATACACATAGAATAATGTCAATTCGTATGAAAATGAATGATCAGAATATCAATAAAATAATGTAAATTTGTATGAAAATAAAGATGCAAAATACCCAAAAAATAAAGCATATGTTTATAAAAATACAGATACAAAAATACACATCGAATAATTAGATTTGTATTAAAATTAATATACAAAATGCGTATATAATAAGGTAAATTTGTATTGGAAAAATATGAAGAATACACGTTTACTCATACAAATTTATATTATTTTATTGGTATTTTATTTATTTATTTTGATACGAATTTCATGATTATATGTGTATTTTGTACATATTTTTTTATACGTATTTACATTACTTAATGTGTATTTTGTTTATATATTTTCATACAAATTTACGTTATTATATGTGTATTTGTATAAATATTTTGATACAAATTTACTTTATTTCATGTATTTTGTATATATATTTCAATTCAAATTTAGCTTATTTTGTGTGTATTTTGTATATATTTTCATACAAATTTAATTACTTCTCTGTATTTTTGTAAATAGTTTTATATAAATTTACGTTATTTTATGTGTATTTTGTATATTTATATTTATACAAATACACATTCTTTTATTGGTATTTTGTTTATTTATTTTGATACGAATTTACATTATTTTATGTGTATTTTGTATACATTTTTTTATACGTATTTACTTCATTTCATGTGTATTTTGTATATATATTTTTATAGAAATCTACGTTATTTTATGTGTATTCGTATATATATTTTGAAACAAATTTACATTGTTTTATATGTATTTTGCATATCTATTTCAATACAAATTTACCTTATTGTATGTGTTTTTTGTATATTTACTTTAATACAAATTTAATTTTTTGATGTGTATTTTGATATATATATTTTTATAAATAAAAAAAATGCGTTATTTTATGGGTATTTTGCTTCTTTATTTTCATACAAATTTACATTATTTTATTAATATTCTGTGTATTTATTTTGATACGATTTTACATTATTCTATTTGTGTTTTGTACATATTTTTTTATACAAATTTACGTTATTTTAAGTGTATTTGATAATGTATTTTCATTCAAATTTACATTATTTTATGTGTATTTTGTGTATGTATTTCAATACAAATTTACCTAATTTTATGTGTATTTTGTATATTTATTTTCATACAAATTTAAAATATTTTTGTGTATTTTTGTATATAGTTTGATACAAATTTATTTTATTTTGTGTGTATTTTGTATATATATTTTCATACAAATACACACTGTTTTACTGATATTTTGTTTATTTATTTTGACGCGAATTTACATTATTTAATGTGTATTTTGTATATATATTTTTATACGTATTTACATCATTTCATGTGTGTTTTGTATAGTTTTAAACAAATTTATATTATTTAATGTGTATTTTATATATATATATATTTACGTATAAATAAATACGTATAAATAAATGTATACAAAATACACATAAAATAATGTAAATTCGAATTAAAATAAATAAACAAAATACCAATAAAAGAATGTGTATTTGGATAAATATAAATATACAAAATACACATACAAAATAAACATAAAATAAGGTAGATTTGTAATAAAATATATGTACAAAATACACATAAAATACTGTAAATTTATATGAAAATATATATACAAATACACCTAAAATACGATGAATTTGTATAAAAATATATATTCAAAATAAATATTAATTAATGTAAATGCGTATAAAAATATATATACAAAGTACATATAAAACAATGTAAATTCGTATACAAAATACACTTAAAATAATGTAAATTCGAATGAAAATATATAAACATATAGACTTAAAATTACGTAAATTTGTATCAAATATATATACAAAAAAAACATTAAATAATGTAAATATGTATAAAAAAATATATACAAAACACAAATAAAATAATGTAAAATCGTATAAAAATAAATACAGAAAATATTAATAAAATAATGTAAATTTGTATGAAAATTAAGATGCAAAATACCCATAAAATAACGCATTTTTTATAAAAATATATATACGAAAAAACATAAAATATTTGATTTTGTATTAAAATAAATAGATATACAAAATACACATAAAATAAGCTAAATTTGAATTGAAATATATATACAAAATACATAAAATAATGTAAATTTGTATCAAAATACCTATACAAATACACATATAATAACGTAAATTTGTATAAAAATATATAAACAAAATACACATTAATAATGTAAATACGTATACAAAAAAAGTAAAAAACACACAAATAATCATGTAATTCGTATCAAAATAAATAGACAAAATACCAATAAAATAATGTAAATTTCTATGAGAAAACATATACAAAATACACATAAATAACGCAAATATCAATAAAAATATATATAATATAATATATTTTTATACATATTTAAAATATTTAATGTATATTTTGTATATATATATTTTATCCAAATTTACGTGATTTTATATGTATTTGTTTATATATTTTCATACAAATTTACATTATTTTATGTGAGTTTTGTATATGTATTTCAATACAAATTTGCCTAACTTGATGTGTATTTTGCATATCTATTTTCAAACAAATTTAAATTATTTTTGTGTATTTTTGTATATATTTTTATACAAATTTTTGTTATTTTATTTGTTTTTTGTATATATATTTTCCTACAAATATACATTCTTTTATTGGAATTTTGTGTATTTAGTTTTTTACGAATTTACATTATTTTATGTGTATTTTGTATATATATTTTTCTACGTATTTAAATTATTTTATGTGTATTTTATATATACATTTTCATAAAAATTTACGTTATTTTATTGTGTGTATTCGTATATATTTTTAAACAAATTTTATACAAATTCATGTTATTTTATGTGTATTTGTATATATATTTTCATTCAAATTTATATTATTTTATGTGTATTCTTACATATATTTTATTACAAATTTACCTTATTTGATGTTTATTTTGTATATTTATTTCATTCAATTTTAAATTATTTAATGTGTATATTTGTATTTGTATTTAGGTTATTTTATGTGTGTTTTCCATATATATTTTCATCCAAAATTACATTATTTTATTGTTATTTTCTTAATTTAACTCGATACGAATTTAGATTATTTCATAGGTATTTTGTATACATATTTTTATACTCATTTACATTATTTAATGTGTGTTTTGTATATATTTTTTTAAGCAAGCTAATTTTATTTGCATTTTTGTACATATATTTTTATAGAAACTTAAAACGTTATTTTATGTGTATTTTGTATATGTTTTCTCATACAAATTTACATTATTTAATTAGTTTTTTGTTTATTTATTTTGATACGAATGACTTGATTATTGGTGTATTTTGTAAATATTTTTTTATACGTATTTACATTACTTAATGTGTATTTTGTTAATATATTTTTTTTACAAATTTAAGTTATTATATGTGTATTTGTTAAAAATATTTTGAAACGAATTTACTTTATTTTATGTATTTTGTATATATATTTCAATTCAAATTTAGCTTATTTTGTGTGTATTTTGTATATCTATTTTCATACAAATTTAATTACTTCTGTGTATTTTTGTATATAGTTTTATACAAATTTACGTTATTTTATGTGCATTTTGTATATTTATATTTATACAAATACACATTCTCTTATTGGTATTTTGTTTATTTATATTTATACGAGTTTACATTATTTTATGTGTATTTTGTATACATTTTTGATTCGTATTTACTTATTTTTATTTGTATTTCGTATATATATATTTATAGAAATCTACGTTATTTTATGTGTATTCGTATATATATTTTGAAACAAATTTACATTGTTTTATATGTTTTTTGCATATCTATTTCAATACAAATTTACCTTATTGTATGAGCATTTTGTATATTTATTTTAATACAAATTCAAATATTTTATGTGTATTTTGGTATATAATTTTTAAAAAAATGCGTTATTTTATAGGTATTTTGCATCTTAGTTTTCATACAAATGTACATTATTTTATTAATATTCTGTGTATATATTTTGATACGATTTTATATTATACTATTTGTGTTTTGTATATATTTTTTTATACATATTTTCATTATTTAATGTGTATTTTTTATATATATTTTATACAATAAAATAATGTAAATTTGTATCAAAATATATATTCAAATACACATATATTAAAATTAATATACAAAATGCGTATATAATAAGGTAAATTTGTATTGAAAAAATATGCAACATACACGTTTACTCATACAAATTTATATTATTTTATTGGTATTTTGTTTATTTATTTTGATACGAATTACATGATTATATTTGTATTTTGCACATATTTTTTTATACGTATTTACATTATTTAATGTGTATTTTGTTTATATATTTTCATACAAATTTACGTTATTATATGTGTATTTGTATAAATATTTTGATAAAAATTTACTTTATTTCATGTATTTTGTATATATATTTCAATTCAAATTTAGCTTATTTTGTGTGTATTTTGTATATATTTTCATACAAATTTAATTACTTGTGTGTATTTTTGTATATATTTTATATAAATTTACGTTATTTTATGTGTATTTTGTATATTTATATTTATACAAATACACATTCTTTTATTGTTATTTTGTTTATTTATTTTGATACTAATTTACATTATTTTATGTGTTTTTTGTATACATTTTTTTATACGTATTTACTTCATTTTATGTGTATTTTGTATATATATTTTTATAGAAATCTTCGTTATTTTAAGTGTATTCGTATATATATTTTGAAACAAATTTACATTGTTTTATATGTATTTTGCATATCTATTTCAATACAAATTTACCTTATTGTATGTGTTTTTGGTATATTTATTTTAATACAAATTTAATTTTTTGATGTGTATTTTGGTACATATATTTTTATAAATAAAAAAAATGCGCTATTTTATGGGTATTTTG
This sequence comes from Eriocheir sinensis, assembly GCF_024679095.1. Lineage (NCBI taxonomy): Eukaryota > Metazoa > Arthropoda > Malacostraca > Decapoda > Varunidae > Eriocheir > Eriocheir sinensis. Next base: position 194,785 of record NW_026111566.1, on the reverse strand, counting down.
CTTCTTTATTTTCATACAAATTTACATTATTTTATTAATATTCTGTGTATTTATTTTGATACGATTTTACATTATTCTATTTGTGTTTTGTACATATTTTTTTATACAAATTTACGTTATTTTAAGTGTATTTGTTTATGTATTTTCATTCAAATTTACATTATTTTATGTGTATTTTGTGTATGTATTTCAATACAAATTTACCTAATTTTATGTGTATTTTGTATATTTATTTTCATACAAATTTAAAATATTTTTGTGTATTTTTGTATATAGTTTGATACAAATTTAGGTTATTTTATGTGTATTTTGTATATCTATTTTCATACAAATACACATTCTTTTATTGATATTTTGTTTATTTATTTTGGCGCGAATTTTATGTGAATTTGTTTTCATTTCATACAAATTTACATTATTTTATGTGTATTTTGTACATGTATTTAAATACAAATTTAACTAATTATATGTGTATTTTGTATATCTATTTTCATACAAATTGAAATTTATTTTTTTGTTTTTTGTATATATTTTTATTCAAATTTTCGTAATCTTATAAAAATATATATACCAAAATACACATAACATATTTAAATTTGCATTGAAATAAATATACAAAATGCACATACAATAAGGTAAATTTGTATTGAAAGAGATATGCAAAAATACATATAAAACAATGTAAATTTGTTTCAAAATATATATACGAATACAAATAAAAAACGTAGATTTCTATAAAAATATATATACAAAATACACATAAAATTAAGTAAATACGTATAAAAAAATGTATACAAAATACACATAAAATAATATAAATTCGAATTAAAGTAAATAAACAAAATACCAATAAAAGAATGTGTATTTGGATAAATATAAATATACAAAATACACATACAAAATAAACATAAAATAAGGTAGATTTGTAAAAAAATATATGTACAAAATACACATAAAATAATGTAAATTTATATAAAAATATATATACAAATACATATAAAATACCATGAATTTGTATAAAAATATATATTCAAAATAAATATTAAATAATGTAAAAGCGTATAAAAATATATATACAAAGTACATATAAAGTAATGTAAATTCGTATCAATATAAATCAACAAAACACCAATAAAATAATATATATTTGAATGAAAATAAATTTACAAAATACACATAACATAACTAAAATTTATATTAAAATATAAACAAAAATACATAGAAATAATTTGAGTTTGTATGAAAATAGATATACAAAATACACATAAAACTAGGTAAATTTCTTTTGAAATGTATATACAAAATACCCATAAAATATTGTAAATTTGTGTCAAAATATATAAACAAATACACATAAAATAACGTAAATTTGTATGAAAAATATATACAAAATACACATAGAATAATGTCAATTCGTATCAAAATGAATGAGCAGAATATCAATAAAATAATGTAAGTTTGTATGAAAATAAAGATGCAAAATACCCAAAAAATAAAACTTATATTTATAAAAATACAGATACAAAAATACACATCGAATAATTCAATTTGTATTAAAATTAATATACAAAATGCGTATATAATATGGTAAATTTGTATTGAAAAAATATGCAACATACACGTTTACTCATACAAATTTATATTATTTTATTGGTATTTTGTTTATTTATTTTGATACGAATTACATGATTATATGTGTATTTTGTACATATTTTTTATACGTATTTACATTATCTAATGTGTATTTTGTTTATATATTTTCATACAAATTTACGTTATTATATGTGTATTTGTATAAATATTTTGATAAAAATTTACTTTATTTCATGTATTTTGTATATATATTTCAATTCAAATTTAGCTTATTTTGTATTTTGTATATATTTTCATACAAATTTAATTACTTCTGTGTATTTTTGTATATAGTTTTATATAAATTTACGTTTTTTTATGTGTATTTTGTATATTTATATTTATACAAATACACATTCTTTTATTGGTATTTTGTTTATTTATTTTGATACGAATTTACATTATTTTATGTGTTTTTTGTATACATTTTTTTATACGTATTTACCTCATTTTATGTGTATTTTGTATATATATTTTTATAGAAATCTTCGTTATTTTAAGTGTATTCGTATATATATTTTGAAACAAATTTACATTGTTTTATATGTATTATGCATATCTATTTCAATACAAATTTACCTTATTGTATGTGTTTTTGTATATTTATTTTAATTCAAATTTAATTTTTTGATGTGTATTTTGGTATATATATTTTTATAAATAAAAAAAATGCGTTATTTTATGGGTATTTTGCTTCTTTATTTTCATACAAATTTACATTATTTTATCAATATTCTGTGTATTTATTTTGATACGATTTTACATTATTCTATTTGTGTTTTGTACATATTTTTTTATACATATTTACGTTTTTTTAAGTGGATTTGTTTATGTATTTTCATTCAAATTTACATTATTTTATGTGTATTTTGTGTATGTATTTCAATACAAATTTGCCTAATTTTATGTGTATTTGGTATATATATTTTCATACAAATTTAAAATATTTTTGTGTATTTTTGTATATAGTTTGATACAAATTTAGGTTATTTTATGTGTATTTTGTATATCTATTTTCATACAAATACACATTCTTTTGTTGATATTTTGTTTATTTATTTTGACGCGAATTTACATTATTTAATGTGTATTTTGTATATATATTTTTATACGTATTTACATCATTTCATGTGTATTTTGTATAGTTTTAAACAAATTTATATTATTTAATGAGTATTTTGTATATATATATATATATATATATATATATATATATATATATATATATATATATATATATATATATATATATATATATATATATATATATATATATATATATATATATATATATACAAATACACATTCTTTTATTGGTATTTTGTTTATTTATTTTGATACTAATTTACATTATTTTATGTGTATTTTGTATACATTTATTATACGTATTTACTTAATTTTATGTGTATTTTGTATATATATTTTTAAAGAAATCTACCTTATTTCATGTGTTTTCGTATATATATTTTGAAACAAATTTACATTGTTTATATGTATTTTGCATATCTATTTTTGTGTATTCTGTATTTATTTTTGTTATACATAGAATAATGTAAAATCGTAACAAAATAAGTACACAGAACATTAATAATAATTTAAATTGGTATGAAAATAAAGATGCAAAATACCCATAAGATAAAGCATATTTTTTTAAAAAAATACATATACAAAAATACACATAGAAAAATTAAATTTGTTTTAAAATTAATATACAAAATGCACACATACAATAAGGTAAATTTGTATTGAAAAAAAAACGCAAAATACAAATAAAACAGTGTAAATTTGTTTCAAAATATATATACGAATACACATAAAATAACGTAGATTTCTACAGAAATATATATACAAAATACACATGAAATTATGTAAATACGTATAAATATATATATATATATATATATATATATATATATATATATATATATATATATATATATATATATATATATATCTATATATATATATATATATATATATATATATATATATATATATATATAAAATACATATTAAATAATGTAAATTCGTGTCAAAATAAATAAACAAAATATCATGAAAAGAATGAGTATTTGTATGAAAAAATAATAGATAATAAATTTGTATGAAATATATAAGCAAGATACACATTAAATAATGTAAATATGTATAAAAAAATATATACAAAAAACAAATAGAATAATGTAAAATCGTATCAAAATAAATACACCGAATATTAATAAAATAATGTAAATTTGTATGAAAATAAAGATGCAAAATTCCCATCAAATAGCGCATTTCTTATAAAAATATATATACCAAAATACACATAAAATATTTAAATTTGTATTGAAATAAATATAGAAAATGCTCATACAATAAGGTAAACTTCTATTGAAAGAGATATGCAAAAATACATATAAAACAATGTAAATTTGTTTCAAAATATATATACGAATACACCTAAAATAACGTAGATTTCTAAAAAAATATATATACAAAATACACATAAAATTAGGTAAATAAGTATAAAAAAATGTAAACAAAATACACATAAAATAATATAAATTCGAAACTAAATAAATAAACAAAATACCAATAAAAGAATGTGTATTTGTTCTGTGTATTTTTGTATACAGTTTTATACAAATTTACGATATTTTATGTGTATTTTGTATATTTATATTTATACAAATACACAATCTTTTACTGGTATTTTGTTTATTTATTTTGATACGATTTTTATGTGTATTTTGTATTCATTTTTTTATACGTATTTACTTCATTTTATGTGTATTTTGTATATATTTTTATAGAAATCAACGTTATTTTATGTGTATTCGTATATATATTTTGAAACAAATTTACATTGTTTTATATGTATTTTGCATATCTATTTCAATACAAATTTACCTTACAGTATGTGCATTTTTTATATTTATTTTAATACAAATTTTAATATTTTATGTGTATTTTGGTATATATATTTTTATAAAAAATGCGTTATTTTATGGCTATTTTGCATCTTTATTTTCATACAAATTTACATTATTTAATTAATATTCTGTGTATTTATTTTGATACGATTTTACATTATTCTATTTGTGTTTTGTATATATATTTTTTATACATATTTACATTATTTAATTAGTATTTTGTATATATATTTGATACAAATTTACGTTATTGTAAGTGTATATGTTTATATATTTTCATTCAAATTTCCATTATTTTATGTGTATTTTGTATATGTATTTCAATACAAATTTACCTAATTTTATGTGTAATTTGTATATTTATTTTCATACAAATTTAAATTATTTTTGTGTATTTTTGTATATAGTTTTATACAGACAAGTTATTTTATGAGTATTTTGTATATCTATTTTCATACTAATACACATTCTTTTATTGATATTTTGTTTATTTATTTTGATGAGAATTTAAATTATTTAATATGTATTTTGTATATATATATTTTTATACGTATTTACATCATTTCATGTGTATTTTGTATATATATTTCTATAGAAATCTACGTTATATTATGTGTATTCGTATATAGATTTTTAAACAAATTTACACTTTTATGTGTATTTTGCATATTTTTTCAATACAAATTTACCTTATTGTATATGCATTTTGTATATTAATTTTAATACAAATTTAATTATTGTATGTGTATTTTTGTATATGTATTTTTATAAAATATGCTTTATTTTATGTGTATTTTGCATCTTTATTTTCATACAAATTTACGTTATTTTATTGATATTCTGCTCATTCATTTTGATACGATTTGACATTATTCTATGTGTATTTTGTATATATTTTTCATGCAAATTTACGTTATTTTATGTGTATTTGTTTATATATTTTGACACAAATTTACAATATTTTATGGGTATTTTGTATATATATTTCAAAAGAAATTTACCTAGTTTTATGTGTATTTTGAATATCTATTTTCATACAAACTCAAATTATTTATATGTGTTTTTGTATATATTTCAATACAAATTTTAGTTATGTTATGTGTATTTTGTAAATCTATTTTCATTCAGATTTAATTATTCTATGTGTATTTTTGTATATGTATTTAAAAAAAAATATGCTTTATCTTATGGGTATTTTGCATCTTTATTTTCATACAAATTTAAATTATTTTATTGATATTCTGTGTACTTATTTTGATACGATTTTACATTATTCTATGTATAACAAAAATAAATACAGAATACACAAAAATAGATATGCATAATACATATAAACAATGTGAATTTGTTTCAAAATATAGATACGAATACACATGAAAAAGGGTAGATTTCTATAAAAATATATATACAAAATACACATAAAATTAAGTAAATACGTATAAAAAATGTATACAAAATACACATAAAATAATGTAAATTAGTATCAAAATAAATAAACAAAATACCAATAAAAGAATGTGTATTTGTATAAATATATATATACAAAATACACATTAAATAATATAAACTTGTTTAAAACTATACAAAATACATATGAAATGATGTAAATACGTATAAAAATATATATACAAAATACACATTAAATAATGTAAATTCGAGTCAAAATAAATAAACAAAATATCAATAAAAGAATGTGTATTTGTATGAAAATAGATATACAAAATACACATAAAATAACCTAAATTTGTATCAAACTATATACAAAAATACACAAAAATATTTTAAATTTGTATGAAAATAAATATTCAAAATACACATAAAATTAGGTAAATTTGTATTCAAATACTTACACAAAATACACATAAAATAATGTAAATTTGAATGAAAATACATAAACAAATACACTTCAAATAACGTAAATTTGTATAAAAAAATATGTACAAAACACGAATAGAATAATGTAAAATCGTATGAAAATAAATACACAGAATATTAATAAAATAATGTAAATTTGTATGAAAATAAAGAAGCAAAATACCCATAAAATAACGCATTTTTTTTATTTATAAAAATATATAAACCAAAATACACATCAAAAAATTAAATTTGTATTAAAATAAATATACAAAAAACACATACAATAAGGTAAATTTGTATTGAAATAGATATGCAAAATACATATAAAACAATGTAAATTTGTTTCAAAATATATATACGAATACACATAAAATAACGTAAATTTCTATAAAAATATATATACAAAATGCACATAAAATGAAGAAAATACGTATAAAAAAATGTATACAAAATACACATAAAATAATGTAAAATCGTATCAAAATAAATAAACAAAATACCAATAAAAGAATGTGTATTTGTATAAATATAAATATACAAAATACACATAAAATAGCGTAAATTTATATAAAACTATACAAAAATACACACAAGTAATTAAATTTGTATGAAAATATATACAAAATACACACAAAATAAGCTAAATTTGAATTGAAATATATATACAAAATACATGAAATAAAGTAAATTTGTATCAAAATATTTATTCAAATACACATATAATAACGTAAATTTGTATGAAAATATATAAACAAAATACACATTAAATAATGTAAATACGTATAAAAAAATATGTACAAAATACACATATAATCATGTAATTCGTATCAAAATAAATAAACAAAATACCAATAAAATAATATAAATTTGTATGAGTAAACGTGTATGTTGCATATTTTTTCAATACAAATTTACCTTATTATATACGCATTTTGTATATTAATTTTAATAGAAATTGAGTTATTCGATGTGTATTTTTGTATCTGTACTTTTATAAACATATGCTTTATTTTTTGGGTATTTTGCATCTTCATTTTCATACAAATTTACATTATTTTATTGATATTCTGCTCATTCATTTTGATACGAATTGACATTATTCTATATGTATTTTGTATATATTTTTCATACAAATTTACGTTATTTTATGTGTATTTGTTTATATATTTTGACACAAATTTACAATATTTTATGCGTATTTTGTATATACATTTCAAAAGAAATTCACCTAGTTTTATATGCATTTTGTATATCTATTTTCATACAAACTCAAATTATTTCTATGTGTTTTTGTATATATTTTAATTCAAATTTTAGTTATGTTATGTGTATTTTGTAAATTTATTTTCATTCAAAGATATATTAATTTAATTTAAATTTGTATGATAAGAAATATACAAAATACACATAAAATTAGGTTAATTTGTATTGAAATACATATACAAAATACACATAAAATAATGTAAATTTGAAAGAAAATATATAAACAATTACACATATAAAAACGTAAATTTGTATGAAATATATATTCAAAATACTCATTAAATAATGTAAATATGTATAAAAAAGTATATACAAAACACAAATAGAATAATGTAAAATCGTATTAAAATATTTACACAGAATATTAATAAAATAATGTAAATTTGTATGAAAATTAAGATGCAAAATACTTATAAAATAACGCATTTTTTATAAAATTATTTATACCAAAATACACATAAAATTTTTGAATTTGTTTTAAAATAAATACACAAAATGCACATACAATAAGGTAAATTTGTATTGAAATAGATATGCAAAATACATATCAAATAATGTAAATTTGTTTCAAAATATATATACGAATACACATAAAATAACGTAGATTTCTATAAAAATACATATACAAAATACACATAAAATTAAGTTAATACGTATAAAAAAACGTATACAAAATACACATAAAATAATGTAAATTCGTATAAATGTAAATAAACAATATACCAATAAAAGAATGTGTATTTGTATAAATATAAATATACAAAATGCACATAAAATAACGTAAATTTATATAAAACGATATACATAAAATAACGCAAATTTCTATAAAAATATATGTACAAAAATGAACATAAAAAAAATTTGCATAAAAATATATATACAAAACACACATTAGATAAAGTAAATGAGTATAAAAATATGTATACAAAATACCTATGAAATAATCTAAATTCGTATCGAATTAAATTAAGAAAATACCTATAAAGTATTGTAATTTTGGATGAAAATATATATACAAAATACACAAAAAATAACCTAAATACAAATACAAATATACACATAAAATAATTTAAAATTGAATGAAATAAATATACGAAATAAACATAAAATAAGGTAAATTTGTAATGGAATATATAAAAAAAATACACATAAAATAATATAAATTTGTATGAAAATATATATACTAATACACATTAAATAACATGAGTTTGTGTAAAATTTGTATCTAAATATATAGTTATACACACAATAAAATAACGTAATTTTTTTTATGAAAATGTATATACAAAATACACATAAAATAATTTAAATACGTAGAAAAATATATATACAAAAAACACATAAAATAATGTAAATTTGTATGAAAATATATAAACAAATACACATAAAATAATGTAAATTTGGATAAAATATATATACAAAATGAACATTAAATAATGTAAATATGTATAAAAAAATATATACAAAATTCACATAAAAATAATGTTAAATCGAATCAAAATAAATAAAGAGAATATCAATAAAATAATGTAAATTTGTATGAAAATAAAGATGCAAAATATCCATATAATAACGCATATTTGCATAAAAATATATATACAAAAATACATATAAAATAATTAAATTTGTATTAAAATAAATATACAAAATGCACGTACAATAAAGTAAATTTGTATTGAAATAGATATGCAAAATACTCATCAATAAAGTAAATTTGTATCAAAATATATATACGAATACTCATAAAATAGAGTAAATTTCTATGAAAATATACTTACAAAATAGATATACAAAATACACATATAACTAGTTAAATTTGTATTTAAATACATGTACAAAAAACACATAAAATAATGTAGATTTGTATGAAATGAAAACAAATACATTTTATATAAAATATATATACAAAATACACATAGAATAATGTAAAATCATATCAAAATAAATACACAGAATATCAATAAAATAATGTAAATTTGTATGAAAATAAAGAGGCAAAATACCCATAAAATAAAGCATATTTTTATAAAAATACATATACAAAAATACAAATAGATTAATCAAATTTGTATTAAAATTAATATACAAAATGCACATACAATAAGGTAAATTTGTATTGAAAAAATATGCAAAATACACATAAAACAATGTAAATTTGTTTCAAAATATATATACGAATACACATAAAATAACGTAGATTTCTATAGAAATATATACAAAATACACTTGAAATAATGTAAATACGTATAAAAATATATATACAAAATACACATTAAATAATGTTCATTCGTGTCAAAATAAATAAACAAAATATGATGAAAAGAATGTGTATTTGTATGAAAATAGATATACAAAATACACATAAAATAACCTAAATTTGTATAAAACTATATACAAAAATACACAAAAATAATTTAAACTTGTATGAAAATAAATATACAAAAAACATATAAAATTAGGTAAATTTGTATTGAAATACATATACAAAATACACATAAAATAATGTAAATTTGAATGAAAATATATAAATACTTAAAATAATGTAAATTTGTATCAAATATATATACAAAAAAAACATTAAATAATGTAAATATGTATAAAAAAATATATACAAAACAAATAAAATAATGTAAAATCGTATCAAAATAAATACAGAAAATATTAATAAAATAATGTAAATTTGTATGAAAATTAAGATGCAAAATACCCATAAAATAACGCATTTTTTTATAAAAATATATATACGAAAAAACATAAAATATTTGATTTTGTATCAAAATAAATAGATATACAAAATACACATAAAATAAGCTAAATTTGAATTGAAATATATATACAAAATACATAAAATAATGTAAATTTGTATCAAAATACTTATACAAATACACATATAATAACGTAAATTTGTATAAAAATATATAAACAAAATACACATTAAATAATGTAAAAACGTATAAAAAAAATGTACAAAATACACAAATAATCATGTAATTCGTATCAAAATAAATAGACAAAATACCAATAAAATAATGTAAATTTCTATGAGAAAACATATACAAAATACACATAATTAACGCAAATATCAATAAAAATATATATAATATAATATATTTTTATACATATTTAAAATATTTAATGTATATTGTGTATATATATTTTATCCAAATTTACGTTATTTTATATGTATTTGTTTATATATTTTCATACAAATTTACATTATTTAATGTGAGTTTTGTATATGTATTTCAATACAAATTTGCCTAACTTTATGTGTATTTTGCATATCTATTTTCAAACAAACAAATTATTTTTGTGTATTTTTGTATATATTTTTATACAAATTTTAGTTATTTAATTTGTTTTTTGTATATATATTTTCCTACAAATATACATTCTTTTATTGGAATTTCGTGTATTTAATTTTTTACGAATTTACATTATTTTATGTGTATTTTGTATATATATTTTTCTACGTATTTAAATTACTTTATGTGTATTTTATATATACATTTTCATAAAAATTTAAGTTATTTTATTGTGTGTATTCGTATATATTTTGAAACAAATTTTAAACAAATTCATGTTATTTTATGTGTATTTGTATATATTTTCATACAAATTTATATTATTTTATGTGTATTCTTACATATATTTTATTACAAATTTACCTTATTTTATGTTTATTTTGTATATTTATTTCATTCAATTTTAAATTATTTAATTTGTATATTTGTATTTGTATTTAGGTTATTTTATGTGTGTTTTCTATATATATTTTCATCCAAAATTACATTATTTTATTGTTATTTTCTTAATTTAACTCGATACGAATTTAGATTTTATGTGTATTTTGTATATATATTTTTATAGAAATCTACGTTATTTTATCTGTATTCGTATATATATTTTGAAACAAATTTACATTGTTTTATGTGTATTTTGCATATCTATTTCAATACAAATTTACCTTATTGTATGTGCATTTTGTATATTTATTGTAATACAAATTTAAATATTTTATGTGTATTTTGGTATATATATTTTCATAAAAAAAGCGTTGTTTTATGGGTATTTTGCATCTTTATTTTCATACAAATTTACATTATTTTATTAATATTCTGTGTATTTATTTTGATACTATTTTACATTATTCTATTTGTGTTTGAATATATTTTTTTATACATATTTACATTATTTAATGTGTATTTTCTATATATATTTCATACAAATTTACGTTATTTTAAGAGTATTTGTTTATATATTTTCATTAAAATTTACATTATTTTATGTGTATTTTGTATATGTATTTCAATAGAAATTTAACTAGTTTTATGTGTATTTTGTATATATATTTTTATACAAATTTAAATTATTTTTGTGTATTTTTCGAATAGAGTTTTATACAAATTTAAAATATTTTATGTGTATTTTGTATATCTATTTTCATACAAATACACATTCTTTTATTGATATTTTGTTTATATATTTTGATGCGAATTTACATTATTTAATGTGTATTGTGTATATATATTTTTATACGTATTTACGTCATTTCATGTGTATTTTGTATATATATTTCTATAGAAATATACGTTATTTTATGTGTATTCGTATATATATTTTGAAACAAATATACATTGTTTTATGTGCATTTTGTATATTTTTTCAATACAAATTTACCTTATTGTACGTGCATTTTGTATATTAATTTTAATACAAATTTAATTATTCTATGTGTATTCTTGTATATGTATTTAAAAAAAATATGCTCTATTTTATGGGTATTTTGCATCTTTATTTTCATACAAAATTACATTATTTTATTAATATTCTGTGTATTTATTTTGATACGATTTTACATTATTCTATGTATATTTTGTATATCTATTTTATACAAATGTACGTTATTTTATGTGAATTTGTTTTCATTTCATACAAATTTACATTATTTTATGTGTATTTTGTACATGTATTTAAATACAAATTTAACTAATTATATGTGTATTTTGTATATCTATTTTCATACAAATTGAATTTTTTTTTGTATATATTTTTATTCAAATTTTCGTAATTTTATGTGTATTTTGTATATTTATTTTCCTACAAATATACGTTCTTTTATCGGAATTTTGTTTATTTATTTTGATACGAATTTTCATTTTTTTAGGTGTATTTGATATATATATTTTTATACTTATTTACATAATTTTATATGTATTTTGAATAAATATTTTCATAAAAATTTACTCTATATGTATATACAAAAAAAAACACATTAATAATTTAAATTTGTATGAAAATAAATATACAAAATACACATAAAATTAGGTAAATTTGTATTGAAATACATATACAAAATGCACTTAAAATAATGTAAATTTGAATGAAATTATATAAACAAATACACTTAAAATAACGTTAATTTGTATAAAATATATATAAAAAATACACATTAAATAATGAAAATATGTATAAAAAAATATATACAAAACACAAATAGTATAATATAAGATCGTATCAAAATATATACACAGAATATTAATAAAATAATGTACATTTGTATGAAAACTAAGGTGCAAAATACCTATAAAATAACGCATTTTTTATAAAATTATATATACCAAAATAAACATAAAATATTTGAATTTGTATTAAAATAAATATACAAAATGCACATACAATAAGGTAAATTTGTATTGAAATAGATATGCAAAAAACATATAAAACAATGTAAATTTGTTTCAAAATATATATACGAATACACATAAAATAACGTAGATTTCTATAAATATATATATACAAAATACAAATAAAATTATGTAAATACGATTAAAAAATGTATACAAAATACACATAAAATAATGTAAATTCGTATAAATATAAATAAACAAAATACCAATAAGAGAATGTGTATTTGTATAAATATAAATATACAAAATGCACATAAAATAACGTAAATTTGTATAAAACTATATACAAAAATACACAGAAGTAATTAAATTTGTATGAAAATAGATATACAAAATACACACAAAATAAGCTAAATTTGAATTGAAATATATATACAAAATACATAAAATAAAGTAAATTCGTTTCAAAATATTTTTAACAAATACACATATAATAACGTAAATTTGTAAAAAAAATATATAAACAAAATACACATTAAGTAATGTAAATACGTATAAAAAATATTTACAAAATACACAAATAATCAAGTCATTCGTATCAAAATAAATAAACAAAAAACTAATTAAATAATGTAAATTTGTATGAGAAAACATATACAAAATACACATAAAATAACGTTTTAAGTTTCTATAAAAATATATGTACAAAAATGCACATAAAATTAGTTTGCATAAAAAAATATATACAAAATACACATTAGATAATGTAAATGAGTATAAAAATATGTATACAAAATACCTATGAAATAATCTAAATTCGTATCGAGTTAAATTAAGAAAATAACAATAAAATAATGTAATTTTGGATGAAAATATACATAGAAAACACACATAAAATAACCTAAATACAAATACAAATATACATATTAAATAATTTAAAATTGAATGAAATAAATATACAAAATAAACATAAAATAAGGTAAATTTGTAATAAAATATATGTAAGAATACACATAAAATAATATAAATTTGTATGAAAATATATATACAAATACACATAAAATAATGTGAATTTGTATAAAATTTGTTTCAAAATATATACGAATACACACAATAAAATAACGTAAATTTTTATGAAAATGTATATATAAAATACACATAAAATAGTTTAAATACGTAGAAAAATATATATGCAAAATACACATAAAATAATGTAAATTCGTAAAAAATTAAATACACAAAATTCCAATAAAAGAAAGTATATTTGTAGGAAAATATATATACAAAAAACAAATAAAATAACTAAAATTTGTATAAAAATATATACAAAAATACACAAAAATAGTTTAAATTTGTTTGAAAATAGATATGCAAAATACACATAAAGTTAGGCAAATTTGTATTGAAATACATATACAAAACTCACATAAAATAATGTAAATTTGTATGAAAATATATAAACAAATACATATAAAATCACGTAAATTTGGATAAAATATATATATACAAAATATACATTAAATATTTTAAATATTTATAAAAATATATTATATTATATATATTTTTATTGATATTTGCGTTATTTATGTGTATTTTGTATATGTTTTCTCATAGAAATTTACATTATTTTATTGGTATTTTGTCTATTTATTTTGATACGAATTACATGATTATTTCTGTATTTTTTACATTTTTTTATACGTATTTACATTATTTAATGTGTATTTTGTTTATATATTTTTATACAAATTTACGTTATTATATGTGTATTTGTATAAGTATTTTGATACAAATTTACATTATTTTATGTATTTTGTATATATATTTCAATTCAAATTTAGCTTATTTTATGTGTATTTTGTATATCTATTTATTTTAATACAAAATCAAATATTTTATGTTTTTTCGTATATATATTTTTATAAAAAAAAGCGTTATTTATGGTTATTTTGCATCTTAATTTTCATACAAATTTACATTATTTTATTAATATTTTCTGTATTTATTTTGATTTGATTTTACATTATTTTATTTGTGTTTTGTACATATTTTTTTATACACATTTACATTATTTAATGTTTTTTTTTCTATATATATTTGATACAAATTTACGTAATTTTAAGTCTATATATTTCTATATTTTCATTCAAATTTACATTATTTTAAGTGTATTTTGTTTACGAATTTACATTGTTTTATATGTACTTTGTATATATATTTTTATACGCATTTACATTATTTAATATTTATTTTGAATATATATTTTTATACAAATTCATGGTATTTTATGGGTATTTGTATATATATTTTCATATAAATTTACATTATTTTATTTGTATTTTGTACATATATTTTATTACAAATCTACCTTATTTTATGTTTATTTTGTATGTGTATTTTGTATATTTATATTTATCCAAATACACATTCTTTTATTGGTATTTTGTTTATTTATTTTAATTCGAATTTACATTATTTAATGTGTGTTTTGTATACATTTTTTTTATACGTATTTACTTAATTTTATGTGTATTTTGTATATATATTTTTATAGAAATCTACGTTATTTTATTTGTATTCGTATATATATTTTGAAACAAATTTACATTGTTTTATATGTATTTTTGCATATCTCTTTCAATACAAATTTACCTTATTGTATGTGCATTTTGTATATTTATTTCAATACAAATTTAAATATTTTATGTGTATTTTTATATATATATTTTTATAAGAAATGCGCTATTTTATGGGAATTTTGCATCTTTATTTTCATACAAACTTACATTATTTTATTTTCATAGAAATTTACTCTATTTTATGAGTATTCGTATATATATTTTGATACAAATTTACATTATTGATGTGTATTTTGCATATCTATTTCAATACAAATTTACTTTATTGTACGTGCATTTTGTATATTTATTTTAATACAAATTTAATTATTTTATATGTATTTTTGTATATATATTTTTATGCAAATATGCGTTATTATATGGATATTTTGCATTTTTATTTTCATACAAATTTACATTATTTTAGTGATATTCTGTTTATTTATTTTGATACGTTATTTTATTGTGTGTATTCGTATATATTTTGATACAAATTTGATACAAATTCTTGTTATTTAATGTGTATTTGTATATATGTATTTTGATACAAATTTATATTATTTTATGTGTATTTTTACATATATTTCATTACAAATTTACCTTATTTTATGTTTATTTTGTATATTTATCTCATTCAATTTTAAATTATTTTATGTGTATATCTGTATTTGTATTTAGGTTATTTTATGTGTATTTTCTATATATATTTTCATCCAAAACTACGTTATTTTATTGGTATTGTCTTAATTTAATTCGATACGAATTTAGATTATATCATAGGTATTTTGTATACATATTTTTATACTCATATTTTTTTTATACTCATATTTTTATGCAAATTTATTTGATGTGCATTTTTTTTATATATATTTTCATAGAAATTTGCGTTATTTTATGTGTTTTTTGTATATGTTTTTTCATACAAATTTATATTATTTCATTGGTATTTTGTTTATTTATTTTGATACGAATTACATGATTATATGTGTATTTTGTACATATTTTTTATACGTATTTACATTATTTAATGTGTATTTTGTTTATATATTTTCTTACAAATTTACCTTATTATATGTGTATTTGTATAAATATTTTGATACAAATTTACTTTATTTTATGTATTTTGTATATCTATTTTCATACAAATTTAATTACTTTTGTGTATTTTTGTATATAGTTTTATACAAATTTACGTTATTTTATGTGTATTTTGTATATTTATATTTATACAAATACACATTCTTTTTTTGGTATTTTGTTTATTTATTTTGATACGAATTTACATTATTTTATGTGTAATTTGTATACATTTTTTATACGTATTTACTTCATTTTTATGTGTATTTTGTATATATATTTTTATACAAATCTACGTTATTTTATGTGTATTCGTATATATATTTTGAAACAATTTTTTTATATGTGTATTTGTATAAATATTTTGATACAAATTTACTTTATTTCATGTATTTTGTATATATATTTCAATTCAAATTTAGCTTATTTTATATGTATTTTGTATATCTTTTTTCATACGAATTTAATTACTTTTGTGTATTTTTGTATATAGTTTTATACAAATTTACGTTATTTTATGTGTATTTTGTATATTTATATTTATACAAATACACATTCTTTTTTTGGTATTTTGTTTATTTATTTTGATACGAATTTACATTATTTTATGTGTAATTTGTATACATTTTTTATACGTATTTACTTCATTTATTCATTTATTTATTTGTATATATATTTTTATAGAAATCTACGTTATTTTATCTGTATTCGTATATATATTTTGAAACAAATTTGCATTATTTTATATGTATTTTGCATATCTATTTTTATACAGATTTACCTTATTGTATGTGTGTTTTGTATATTTAATTTAATACAAATTAATTTGTTTATGTGTATTTTTGTAAATATATTTTTATAAAAAAAATGCGTTATTTTATGGGTATTTTGCATCTTTATTTTCATACAAATTTACATTATTTTATTAACATACTGTGTATTTTTTTTGATACGATTTTACATTATTCTATTTGTGTTTTGTATATATATTTTTTATACATATTTACATTATTTAATGAGTATTTTGTATATATATTTTATACAAATTTACGTTAATTTAAGTGTATTTGTTTATATATTTTCATTCAAATTTACATTATTTTATGTGTATTTTGTATATGTATTTCAATACAAATTTACCTAATTTTATGTGTATTTTGTATATTTATTTTCATACAAATTTAATTTATTTTTGTGTGTTTTTATATATAGTTTTATATAAATTTACGTTATTTTATGTGTATTTTATATATGTATTTTCATACAAATACACATTCTCTTATTGATATTTTCCTTATTTATTTTGTCACGAATTTACATTATTTAATGTGTATTTTGTATATATATTTTTATACGTATTTACATCATTTCATGTGTATTTTGTATATATATTTCTATAAAAATATACGTTATTTTAAGTGTATTCGTATATATATTTTGAAACAAATCTTCATTATTTTATATGTATTTTGTATATATATTTCATTACAAATTTGCCTTATTTTATGTTTATTTTTATATCTATTTTCATTCAAATTCAAATTATTTTATGTGTATATATTTATTTGTATATATGTTCTTTTATGTGTATTTTCTATATATATTTTCATTCAAAATTACATTATTTTATCGGTATTTTGTTCATTTTTTTCGATACGAATTTAGATTATTTCATGTGTATTTTTTATACATATACATATAGAGTAAATTTCTATGAAAATATATATTGAAAATACATATAAAATTATGTAAATAAGTATAAAGATATATATATCAAATACACCTAAAAAAATGAAAATTCAATATAAATTTACCTTATTGTATGTGCATTTTGTATATTTATTTCAATACAAATTTAAATATTTTATGTGTATTTTGGTATATATATTTTTATAAGAAATGCGCTATTTTATGGGAATTTTGCATCTTTATTTTCATACAAACTTACATTATTTTATTTTCATAGAAATTTACTCTATTTTATGAGTATTCGTATATATATTTTGATACAAATTTACATTATTGATGTGTATTTTGCATATCTATTTCAATACAAATTTACCTTATTGTATGTGTATTTTGTATATTTATTTTAATACAAATTAATTTTTTTATGTGTATTTTTGTATAAATATATTTCTATAAAAAAAATGCGTTATTTTATGGGTATTTTGCATCTTTATTTTCATACAAATCTACATTATTTTATTAATATTCTGTGTATTTATTTTGAAACGATTTTACACTATTCTATTTGTGTTTTGTATATATTTTTTTTATTCAAATTTACGTTATTTTAAGTGTATTTGTTTATGTATTTTCATTCAAATTTACATTATTTTATGTGTATTTTGTATATGTATTTCAATACAAATTTACCTAATTTTATGTGTATTTTGTATATTTATTTTCATACAAATTTAAATTATTTTTGTGTATTTTTGTATTTTATACAAATTTATGTTATCTTATGTGTATTTTGTATATGTATTTTCATACAAATACACATTCTTTTATTGATATTTTGTTTATTTATTTTGACACGAATTTACATTATTTAATGTGTATTTTGTATATATAAATTTATACGTATTTACATCCTTTCATGTGTATTTTGTATATTTATAAAAAAAATGCGTTATTTTATGGGTATTTTGCATCTTTATTTTCATACAAATTTACATTATTTTATTTACATTCTATGTATTTATTATGATACGATTTTACATTATTCTATTTGTGTTTTGTATATATATTTTTTATACATATTTACAAAACACAAATAGAATAATGTAAATATTAATAAAATAATGTAAATTTGTATGAAAATTAAGATGCAGCATACCCATAAAATAACGCATTTTTTTATAAAAATATATATACGAAAACACATAAAATATCTGATTTTGTATTAAAATAAGTATACAAAATGCACATACAATAAGGTAAATTTGTATTGAAATAGATCGCAAAATACATATAAAACAATGTAAATTTGTTTCAAAATATATAAAGGAATACACCTAAAATAACGTAGATTTCTATAAAAATATATATACAAAATACACATATAATTAAGTAAATAAGTATAAAAAAATGTATACAAAATACACATAAAATAATGTAAACTCGTATCAAAATAAATAAACAAAATACTAATAAAAGAATGTGTGTTTGTATAAATATAAATATACAAAATACACATAAAATAACATAAATTTATATAAAACTATGTACAAAAATACATAAAAGTAATTAAATTTGTATTAAAATAGATATACAAAATACACATAAAATAAGCTAAATTTGAATTGAAATATATATACAAAATACATAAAATAATGTAAATTTTTATCAAAATACTTATAAAAATACACATAATAACGTAAATTTGTAAAAAAATATATAAACAAAATACACATTAAATAATGTAAATACGTATAAAAAAATGTACAAAATACACAAACAATCATGTAATTCGTATCAAAATAAATAGACAAAATACTAATAAAATAATGTAAATTTCTATGAGAAAACATATACAAAATACACATAAATAACGCAAATGTCAATAAAAATATATATAATGTAATACATTTTTATACATATTTAAAATATTTAATGTATATTTTGTATATATATATTTTATCCAAATTTACGTTATTTTATGTGTATTTGTATATATATTTTTATACAAATATACATTATTTTATGTGAGTTTTGTATATGTATTTCAATACAAATATGCCTAACTTTATGTGTATTTTGCATATCTATTTTCAAACAAATTTAAATTATTTTTGTGTATTTTCGTATATATTTTTATACAAATTTTAGTTATTTTATTTGTTTTTTGTATAGATATTTTCCTACAAATATACATTCTTTTATTGGAATTTTGTGTATTTATTTTTGTTACGAGTTTACATTATTTTATGTGTATTTTGTATATATATTTTTCTACGTATTTAAATTATTTTATGTGTATTTTATATATACATTTTCATAAAAATTTACGTTATTTTATTGTGTGTATTCGTATATATTTTGAAACAAATTTTATACAAATTCATGTTATTTTATGTGTATTTGTATATATATTTTCATACAAATTTACATTATTTTATGTGTATTTTGTACATATATTTTATTACAAATTTACCTTATTTTATGTTTATTTTTATATTTATTTCATTCAATTTTAAATTATTTAATGTGTTTATTTGTATTTGTATTTAGGTTATTTTATGTGTGTTTTCTATATATATTTTCATCCAAAATTACATTAATTTATTGTTATTTTCTTAATTTAACTCGATACGAACTTAGATTATTTCATAGGTATTTTGTATACATATTTTTATTCTCATTTACATTCTCTAATGTGTGTTTTGTATATATATTTTTTATGCAAATTAATTTTATGTGCATTTTTGTACATATATTTTTATAGAAATTTGCGTTATTTTATGTGTATTTTGTATATGTTTTCTCATACAAATTGACATTATTTAATTAGTTTTTTGTTTATTTATTTTGATACGAATGACTTGATTATTTGTGTATTTTGTACATATTTTTTGTATACCTATTTACATTACTTAATGTGTATTTTGTTTATATATTTTTATACAAATTTACGTTATTATATGTGTATTTGTTAAAAATATTTTGAAACAAATTTACTTTATTTTATGTATTTTGTATATATATTTTAATTCAAATTTAGCTTATTTTGTGTGTATTTTGTATATCTATTTTCATACAAATTTAATTACTTCTGTGTATTTTTGTATATAGTTTTATACAAATTTACGTTATTTTATGTGCATTTTGTATATTTATATTTATACAAATACACATTCTTTTATTGGTATTTTGTTTATTTATATTTATACGAATTTACATTATTTTATGTGTAATTTGTGTACTTTTTCTATTCGTATTTACTTAATTTTATGTGTATTTAGTATATATATTTTTATAGAAATCTACGTTATTATATGTGTATTCGTATATATATTTTGAAACAAATTTACATTGTTTTATATGTATTTTGCATATCTATTTCAATACAAATTTACCTTATTGTATGTGCATTTTGTATATTTATTTTAATACAAATTCAAATATTTTATGTGTATTTTGGTATATATAATTTAAAAAAAAAGCGTTATTTTATAGGTATTTTGCATCTTAGTTTTCATACAAATTTACATTATTTTATTAATATTATGTGTATATATTTTGATACGATTTTATATTATACTATTTGTGTTTTGTATATATTTTTTTATACATATTTTCATTATTTAATGTGTATTTTTTATATATATTTTATACAAATTTACGTTATTTTAGGTGTATTTCTTTATATAATTTCATTCAAATTTACATTATTTTAAATGTATTTTGAATATGTATTTCAATACAAATTTACCTAATTTTATGTGTATTTTGTATATTTATTTTCATAAAAATTTAAATTATTTTTGTGTTTTTTTGTATATAGTTTTATACAAATTTAGGTTATTTTATGTGTATTTTCTATATCTAGTTTCATACAAATACACATTCTTTTATTGATATTTTGTTTATTTATTTTGACGCGAGTTTACATTATTTAATGGCTTCCTACAAATGAATAGACCATTTATTATTATTATTATTATTTTATTGCTATTTTGTTTATTTATTTTGATACGAATTACATGATTATATATGTATTTTGTACATGTTTTTTATACGTGTTTACATTATTTAATGTGTATTTTGTTTATATATTTTTAAACAAATTAACGTTATTAAATGTGTATTTGTGTAAATATTTTGATACAAATTTCCATTATTTTATGTATTTTGTATATACATTTCAATTCAAATTTAGCTTATTTTATTTTTATTTTGTATATATATTTTCATACAAATTTAACTACTTCTGTGTATTTTTGTATATAGTTTAATACAAATTTACGTTATTTTATGTGTATTTTGTATATTTATATTTATACAAATACACATTCTTTTATTGGTATTTTGTTTATTTATTTTGACACGAATTTACATTATTTTATGTGTATTTTGTATACATTTGTTTATACGTATTTACTTCTTTTTATGTGTATTTTGTATATATTTTTATAGAAATCTACGTTATTTTTTGTGTATTCGTATATATATTTTGAAACAAATTTACATTGTTTTATATGTTTTTTGCATATCTATTTCAATACAAATTTACCTTATTGTATGTGCATTTTGTATATTTATTTTAATACAAATTCAAATATTTTATGTGTATTTTGGTATATATGTTTTTATAAAAAAATGCGTCTCTTTATGGGTATTTTGCATCTAAATTTACATACAAATCTACATTATTTTATTAAGATTCTGTGTATTTATTTTGATACTATTTTACATTATTCTATTTGTGTTTTGTATATATATTTTTTTATACATATTTACATAATTTAATGTGTTTTTTTATATATATTTTATAGAAATTTACGTAATTTTAGGGGTATTTTTTATATATTTTCATTCAAATTTAAATATTATTTTATGTGTATTTTGTATATGTATTTCAATACAAATCTACCTAATTTTATGTATATTTTGTACATGTATTTAAATACAAATTTATTTAATTATATGAGTATTTTGTATATCTATTTTCATACAAATTGAAACTAATTTTGTGTATTTTTGTATATATTTTTATACAAATATATTTTGTATATTTTTTTTCCTACATATATACGTTCTTTTATCGTAGTTTTGTTTATTTATTTTATACAATTTACATTATTTTAGGTGTATTTGATATGTATATTTTTATACTTATTTATATAATTTTATTTGTGTTTTGAATATACATTTTCATAGAAATTTACTCTATTTTATGGGTATTCGTATATATATTTTCATACAAATTTACATTATTTATGTTTATTTTGCATATCTATTTCAATACAAATTTACCATATTGTATGTGTATTTTGTATATTTATTTTAATACAAATTTATTTATTTTATGTGTATTTTTGTAAAAATATGCGTTATTATTATGGTATTTTGCATCTTTATTTTCATACAAATTTACATTATTTTATTGATATTCTGTTTATTTATTTTGATACGATTTTACATTATTCTATGTGTATTTTGTATATATATTTTTATACACATTTACATTATTTAATGTATATTTTGTATATATATTTTATATAAATTTACGCTATTTTATTTATTTGTTTATATATTTTCATACAAATTTACAATATTTTGTGTGTAATTTGTATATGTATTTCAATACAGATTTGCCTAATTTTATGTGTATTTTGGATATCTATTTTCAAATAAATTTAAATTATTTTTATGTATTTTTTGTACATTTTTATACAAATTTTAGTTATTTTATTTGTATTTTGTATTTATATTTTCCTACAAATATACATTCCTTTAGTGGAATTTTGTTCATTTATTTTCATAAGAATTTACATAATTTTATGTGTATTTTGTATATATATTTTTCTACGTATTTACATTATTTTATGTGTATTTTTTTATATATATTTTCATAAAAATTTACGTTATTTTATTGTGTGTATTCGTATATGTTTTGATACAAATTTACATTATTTTATGTTTATTTTGCATATCTATTTCAATATAGATTTACCTTATTGTATGTGTATATTGTATATTTATTTTAATACAAATTTAATTATTTTATGTGTACTTTGTATACATTTTCTTATACGTATTTACTTCATTTAATGTATATTTTGTATATATATTTTTATAGTAATCTACGTTATTTTATATATATTGGTATATATATTTTGAAGCAAATTTACGTTGTTTTATATGTATTTAGCATATCTATTTCAATATAAATCTACCTTATTGTATGTGCATTTTGTATATTTATTGTAATACAAATTTAAATATTTTATTATTTTGGTATATATATTTTTATAAAAAGAGTTTTATATAAATTTAAAATATTTTATGTGTATTTTGTATATCTATTTTCATACAAATACACATTTTTTATTGATATTTTGTTTATTTTTTTTGACGCGAATTCACATTATTTTATGTGTATTGTGTATATATATTTTTATACGTATTTACGTCATTTCATGTGTATTTTGTATATATATTTCTATAGAAATATATGTTATTTCATGTGTATTCGTATATATATTTTGAAACAAATATACATTGTTTTATGTGCATTTTGCATATTTTTTCAATATAAATTTACCTTATTCTACGTGCATTTTGTATATTAATTTTAATACAAATTTAATTATTCTATGTGTATTTTTGTATATGTATTTTCATAAAAAAATGCTTTATTTTATGGGTATTTTGCATCTTTATTTTCATACAAATTTACCTTATTTTATTGATATTCTGTGTATTTATTTTGATACGATTTGATACGTATAAAAATATTTATACAAAATACATATCAAATAATGTAAATTCGTGTCAAAATAAATAAACAAAATATCATGAAAAGAATGTGTATTTGTATGAAAATAGATAATAGATAATAAATTTGTATAAAATATATATGCAAGATACACATTAAATAATGTAAATATGTATAAAAAAGTATATACAAAAAAAAAATAGAATAATGTAAAATCGTACCAAAATAAATACACCGAATATTAATAAAATAATGTAAATTTGTATGAAAATAAAGATGTAAAATTCCCATAAAATAGCGCATTTCTTATAAAAATATATATACCAAAATACACATAATATATTTAAATTTGTATTGAAATAAATATACAAAATACTCATACAATAAGGTAAATTTGTATTGAAAGAGATATGCAAAAATACATATAAAACAATGTAAATTTGTTTCAAAATATATATACGAATACAAATAAAAAAATGTAGATTTCTATAAAAATATATATACAAAAAACACATAAAATTAAGTAAATACGTATAAAAAATGTATACAAATACATAAAATAATGTAAATTGAATTAAAATAAATAAAATCTAATAAAAGAATGTATTTGGATAAATATAAATATACTAAATACACATACAAATAAAACATAAAATAAGGTAGATTTGTAATAAAATATATGCAAATACACATAAAATAATGTAAATTTATATGAAAATATATACAAATACATAAATACCATGAATCTGTATAAAAATATATATTCAAAATAAATATTAAATAATGTAAAAGCGCATAAAAATATATATACAAAGTACATATAAAATGAAAATTAAGATGCAAAATACCTATAAAATAACGCATTTTTTATAAAGTTATTGATACCAAAATACACATAAAATATTTGAACTTGTATTAAAATAAATATACAAAATGAACATACAATAAGGTAAATTTGTATTGAAATAGATATGCAAAATACATATAAAATAATGTAAATTTGTTTCAAAATATATATACGAATACACATAAAATAACGTAGATTTCTATAAAAATACATATACAAAATACACATAAAATTAAGTAAATACGTATAAAAAAAATGTACACAAAATACACATAAAATAATGTAAATTCGTATAAATGTAAATAAAAAATATACCAATAAAAGAATGTGTATTTGTATAAATATAAATATACAAAATGCACATAAAATAACGTAAATTTATATAAAACTATATACATAAAATGACGCAAATTTCTATAAAATATATGTACAAAATGAACATTAAATAAATTTGCATAATAATATATATACAAAACACATATTAGATAATGTAAAGTATAAAAATATATATAAATACCTATGAAATAATCTAAATTCATTATCGAATTAAATTAATAAATACCAATAAAATATTGTAATTTTGAATGAAAATATATATACAAAATACATGTAAAATAACTTAAATACAAATACAAATATACACATAAAATAATTTAAAATAAAAAATAAATATACAAAATAAACATGAAATAAGGTAATTTTTTAATGAAATATATGAAAAATACACATAAAATAATATAAATTTGTATGAAAATATATACAAATACACATTAAATAACATGAATTTGTATAAAATTTGTATCAAAATATACTTATACACACAATAAAATAACGTAATTTTTATGAAAATGTATATACAATACACATAATAATTTAAATACGTAGAAAATATATATACAACAAACACATAAAATAATGTAAATATATGAAAATATATACAATTACACATAAAATAATGTAAATTTGGATAAAATATATATCATAAAATAATGTAAATTCGTATCAAAATAAATAAACAAAATACCAATAAAGAATGTGCATTTGTATGAATATAAATATATAAATACACATAAAATAACGTAAATTTATATAAAACTATATACAAAATACACAGAAGTAATTAATTTGTATGAAAATATATACAAATACACACGAAATAAGCTAAATTTGAATTGAAATATATATACAAAATACATGAAATAAAGTAAATTTGTATCAAAATATTTATACAAATACACATATAATAACGTAAATTTGTATAAATAATAAACAAAATACACATTAAATAATGTATAAAAATATGTTCAAAAATATATATATATATTCGTATCAAAATAAATAAACAAAATACCAATAAAATACTATAAAAAAAATATGTTTATATATATATAATAATCATATTCGTCGTATAAAATAAATAAACAAAATACCAATAAAATAATATAAATTTGTATGAGTAAACGTGTATGTTGCATATTTTTTCAAAACAAATTTACCTTATTATATGCGCATTTTGTATATTAATTTTAATACAAATCTAATTATTATATGTGTATTTTTGTATATGTATTTTTATAAAAAATATGCTTTATTTTATGGGTATTTTGCATCTTTATTTTCATACAAATTTACGTTATTTTATTGATATTCTGCTCATTCATTTTGATACGATTTGACATTATTATATGTGTATTTTGTAAATATTTTTCATACAAATTTACGTTATTTTATGTGTTATTTTATTGTATATATTTTGACACAAATTTACAATATTTTATGGGTATTTTGTATATATATTTCAAAAGAAATTTACCTAGTTTTATGTGTATTTTGAATATCTATTTTCATACAAACTCAAATTATTTTTATGTATTTTTGTATATATTTCAATAAAAATTTTCATTATTTTATGTGTTTTTTGCATATCTATTTCAATAAAAATCTACCTTATTGTATGTGTATTTTGTATATTTATTTTAATACAAATTTAATTATTTTATGTGTATTTTTGTATATATTTTTTTTAAATATGAGATATTTTAAGGGTATTTTGCATCTTTAATTTTATAAATTTTTTCCATTACGTACATATCTTTTATACGTATTTACATTATTTAATGTGTATTTTGTTTATATATTTTTATACAAATTTACGTTATTATATGTGTATTTCAATATATATTTTGATACAAATTTACATTATTTTATGTATTTTCTATATTTATTTCAATTCAAATTTAGCTTATTTTATGTGTCTTTTGTATATCTATTTTCATACAAATTTAATTATTTTTGTTTATTTTTGTATATAGTTTTATACAATTTTACGTTAATTTATGTGTATTTTGTATATTTATATTTATACAAGTAAACATTCTTTTATTGGCATTTAGTTTATTTATTTTGATACGAATTTACATTATTTTATGTGTATTTTGTATACATTTTCTTATACGTATTTACTTCATTTTATGTGTATTTTGTATATATATTTTATAGAAATCTACGTTATTTTATGTGTATTCGTATGTATATTTTTAAACAAATTTACATTGTTTTATATGTATTTTGCATATCTATTTCAATACAAATTTACCTTATTGCATATACATTTTGTATATTTATTGTAATACAAATTTAAATATTTTATGTGCATTTTGGTATATATATTTTCATAAAAAATGCGTTGTTTTATAGGTATTTTGCATCTTTATTTTCATACAAATTTACACTTTTTTATTAATATTCTGTGTATCTATTTTGATACTATTTTACATTATTCTATTTGTGTTTTGTATATATTTTTTTATACATATTTACATTATTTAATGTGTATTTTCTATATACATTTCATACAAATTTTCGTTATTTTAAGTGTATTTGTTTATATATTTTTATTCAAATTTACATTATTTTATGTGTATTTTGTATATGTATCTCAATAGGAATTTACCTACTTTCATGTGTATTTTATATATATATTTTATACAAATTTAAATTATTTTTTGTGTATTTTTGTATAGAGTTTTATACAAATTTACAATATTTTATGTGTATTTTGTATATCTATTTTCATACAAATACTCATTCTTTTACTAATATTTTGTTTATTTATTTTGATGCGAATTTACATTATTTAATGTGTATTGTGTATATATATTTTTATACGTATTTACGTCATTTCATGTGTATTTTGTATATATATTTCTATAGAAATATGCGTTATTTTATGTGTATTCGTATATATATTTTGAAGCAAATATACATTGTTTTATGTGCATTTTGTATATTTTTTCAATACAAATTTACCTTATTGTACGTGCATTTTGTATATTAATTTTAATACAAATTTAGCTATTCTATGTGTATTTTTGTATATGTATTTTTATAAAAATATGCTTTATTTTATGGGTATTTTGCATCTTTGTTTTCTTACAAAATGACATTATTTTATTGATATTCTGTGTGTTTATTTTGATACGATTTTATATTATTCTATGTATATTTTGTATATCTATTTTATACCAATGTGCGTTATTTTATGTGAATTTGTTTTCATTTCATACAAATTTACATTATTTTATGTGAATTTTGTACATGTATTTATATACAAATTTAACTAATTATATGTGTATTTTGTATATCTATTTTCATACAAATTGAAATTTTTTTTTTTTTTTTTTGTATATATTTTTATTCAAATTTTCGTAATTTTATGTGTATTTTGTATATTTATTTTCCTACAAATATACGTTCTTTTATCGGAATTTTGTTTATTTATTTTGATACGAATTTTTTTTTTTAGGTGTATATGATATATATATTTTATACCTATTTACATAATTTAATATGTATTTTGAATAAATATTTTAATAGAAATTTACTCTAAATGTATATACAAAAAAACACAAAAATAATTTAAATTTGTATGAAAATAAATATACAAAATACACATAAAATTAGGTAAATTTGTATTGAAATACATACACAAAATACACATAAAATAATGTAAATTTGAATGAAAATACATAAAAAAATACACTTAAAATAACGTAAATATGTATAAAAAAAATATGTAAAAAACACAAATAGTATATTATAATATCTTATCAAAATTTATACACAGAATATTTTTAAAATATTGTACATTTGTATGAAAACTAAGATGCAAAATACCTATAAAATAACGCATTTTTTTTATTTATAAAAAAAATATATACCAAAATACACATCAAAAAATTAAATTTGTATTAAAATAAATATACAAAAAACACATACTATATGGCAAATTTGTATTGAAATAGATATACAAAATACATATAAAACAATGTAAATTTGTTTCAAAATATATATACGAATACACATAAAATAACGTAGATTTCTATAAAAATATATATACAAAATACACATAAAATGAAGTAAATACGTATAAAAAATGTATACAAAATACACATAAAATAATGTAAATTCGTATAAAAATAAATAAACAAAATACCAATAAAAGAATGTGTATTTGTATAAATATAAATATACAAAATACACATAAAATAACGTAAATTTATATAAAACTATATTCAAAAATACACAGAAGTAATTAAATTTGTATGAAAATAGATATACAAAATACAGATAAAATAAGCTAAATTTGAATTGAAATGTATATACAAAATAAAGAAAATAATGTAAATTTGTATCAAAATATTTATAAAAATACATATAATAACGTAAATTTGTATAAAAATATATAAACAAAATAAACATTAAGTAATGTAAATACGTATAAAAAATATGTACAAAATACACATATAATCATTTAATTCGTATCAAACTAAATAAACAAAATATCAATAAAATAATGTAAATTTGTATGAGAAAACATATACAAATACATATAAAATAACGCTGATTTCTATAAAAATATATATCCAAAAATAAACGTAAAATAAAGTAACTATGGATAAAAAATATATATACAAAACACACATTAAATAATGTAAATGCGTACTTAAAATAACCTAAATTTGTATAAAACTATATACAAAAATACACAAAAATAATTAAAATTTGTATGAAAAGAAATATACAAAATACACATAAAATTAGGTTAATTTGTATTGAAATACATATACAAAATACACATAAAATAATGTAAATTTGAAAGAAAATATATAAACAAATACACATATAATAACGTAAATTTGTATGAAATATATATACAAAATACACATTAAATAATGTCAATATGTATAAAAAAAATATATACAAAACACAAATAGAATAATGTAAAATCGTATCAAAATTTACGTTTTTATATGTATTTTTATAAATATTTTGATACATATCTACATTATTTTATGTATTTTGTATATACATTTCAATTCAAATTTAGCTTATTTTCTCTGTATTTTGTATATCTATTTTCATACGAATTTAATTACTTCTGTGTATTTTTGTATATAGTTTTATACAAATTTACGTTATTTTATGTGTATTTTGTATATTTATACAAATACACATTCTTTTATTGGTATTTTGTTTATTTATTTTGATACGAATTTACATTATTTTATGTGTATTTTGTATACATTTTCTTATACGTATTTACTTCATTTTATGTGTATTTTGTATATATATATATTTATACAAATCTACGTTATTTTATGTGTAATCCTATATATATTTTGAAACAAATTTACATTGTTTTATATGTATTTTGCATACCTATTTCAATACAGATTTACCTTATTGTATGTGTATTTTGTATATTTATTTTAACCCAAATTAATTTTTTCATGTGTATTTTGGTATATATATTTTTATAAAAAATGCGTTATTTAATGGGTATTTTGCATCTTTATTTTCATACAAATATACATTGTTTTATTAATATTCTGTGTATTTGTTTTGATACGATTTTACATTATTCTATTTGTGTTTTGTATATGTTTTTTATACATATTTACATTATTTAATGTATATTTTGTATATTTTAAAACAAATTTACGTTATTTTATGCGCATCTGTTAAAATATTTTGATACAAATTTACATTATTTTATGTATTTTGTATATATATTTCAATACAAATTTAGTTTATTTTATGTATATTTTGTATATATATTTTCATTCGTATCAAAATAAATAAACAAAATAGCAATAAAATAATGTAAATTTGCATGAGAAAACATGTACAAATACACATAAAATAACGCAAATTTCTAAAAAAATATATGTACAAAAATGCACATAAAATAAAGTAAATTTGCATAAAAATATATATACAAAACTCACATTAAATAATGTAAATGCGTACATAAAATAACCTAAATTTATATAAAACTATATACAAAAATACACAAAAATATATATACAAAAAACAAATAGAATGATATAAAATCGTATCAAAATAAATACACCGAGTATTAATAAAATAATGTAAATTTGTATGAAAATAAAGATGCAAAATTCCCATCAACTAGCGCATTTCTTATAAAAATATATATACCAAAATACACATAAAATTTTTAAATTTGTATTGAAATAAATATACAAAATGCACATACAATAAGGTAAACTTCTATTGAAAGAGATATGCAAAAATACATTTAAAACAATGTAAATTTGTTTCAAAATATATATACGAATACATATAAAATAACGTAGATTTCTATAAAAATATATATACAAAATACACATAAAATTAAGTAAATACGTATAAAAAAATGTAAACAAAATACACATAAAATTATGTAAATTCGAAACAAAATAAATAAACAAAATACCAATAAAAGAATGTGTATTTGTTCTGTGTATTTTTGTATATAGTTTTATACAAATTTACGATATTTTATGTGTATTTTATATATTTATATTTATACAAATACACATTCTTTTACTGGTATTTTGTTTATTTATTT
This sequence comes from Eriocheir sinensis, assembly GCF_024679095.1. Classification (NCBI taxonomy): domain Eukaryota; kingdom Metazoa; phylum Arthropoda; class Malacostraca; order Decapoda; family Varunidae; genus Eriocheir; species Eriocheir sinensis. The sequence continues at coordinate 161,581 of NW_026111566.1, read as the reverse complement.
TGATAACATATATATGTGTATTTTGTATTCATTTTTTTATACGTATTTACTTCATTTTAAGTGTATTTTGTATATATTTTTATAGAAATCAACGTTATTTTATGTGTATTCGTATATATATTTTGAAACAAATTTACATTGTTTTATATGTATTTTGCATATCTATTTCAATACAAATTTACCTTACAGTATGTGCATTTTTTATATTTATTTTAATACAAATTTTAATATTTTATGTGTATTTTGGTATATATATTTTTATAAAAAATGCGTTATTTTATGGCTATTTTGCATCTTTATTTTCATACTAATTTACATTATTTTATTAATATTCTGTGTATTTATTTTGATACGATTTTACATTATTCTATTTGTGTTTTGTATATATTTTTTTATACATATTTACATTATTTAATTAGTATTTTGTATATATATTTGATACAAATTTACGTTATTTTAAGTGTATATGTTTATATATTTACATTCAAATTTCCATTATTTTATGTGTATTTTGTATATGTATTTCAATACAAATTTACCTAATTTTATGTGTATTTTGTATATTTATTTTCATACAAATTTAAATTATTTTTGTGTATTTTTGTATATAGTTTTATACAAACTTAGGTTATTTTATGAGAATTTTGTAAATCTATTTTCATACAAATACACATTCTTTTATTGATATTTTGTTTATTTATTTTGACGAGAATTTAAATTATTTAATGTGTATTTTGTATATATATTTTTATACGTATTTACATCATTTCATGTGTATTTTGTATATATATTTCTATAGAAATCTACGTTATATTATGTGTATTCGTATATAGATTTTTAAACAAATTTACACTTTTATGTGTATTTTGCATATTTTTTCTATACAAATTTACCTTATTGTATATGCATTTTGTATATTAAATTTAATACAAACTTAATTATTCTATGTGTATTTTTGTATATGTATTTTTATAAAAATATGCTTTATTTTATGGGTAATTTGCATCTTTATTTTCATACAAAATTTACGTTATTTTATTGATATTCTGCTCATTCATTTTGATACGATTTGACATTATTCTCTGTGTATTTTGTATATATTTTTCATACAAATTTACGTTATTTTATGTGTATTGTTTATATATTTTGACACAAATTTACAATATTTTATGGGTATTTTGTATATATATTTCAAAAGAAATTTACCTAGTTTTATGTGTATTTTGAATATCTATTTTCATACAAACTCAAATTATTTATATGTATTTTTGAATATATTTCAATACAAATTTTAGTTATGTTATGTATTTTGTAAATCTATTTGCATTCAAATATATATTATTTTATTGGTATTTTGTTGATTTATATTGATACGAATTTACTTTATTTTATATGTACTTTTTATATATATTTTTATACGCATTTATATTATTTAATATTTATTTTGAATATATAATTTTATCCAAATTCACTTTTTTTTCTGTGTATTTGTATATATATTTTCATATAAATTTACATTATTTTATGTGTATTTTGTACATATATTTCATTACAAATTTACCTTATTTTATGTTTATTTTGTATATGTATTTTGTATATTTATATTTATACACGTTTACTAATACAAATTTATATTATTTTATTGGTATTTTGTTTATTTATTTTGATACGAGTTATATGATTATATGTGTATTTTGTACACATTTTTTATACGTATTTACATTATTTAATGTGTATTTTGTTTATATATTTTCATACAAATTTACGTTATTATATGTGTATTTGTATAAATATTTTGATACAAATTTACTTTATTTCATTTATTTTGTATATATATTTCAATTCAAATTTAGCTTATTTTGTGTGTATTTTGTATATATTTTCATACAAATTTAATTACTTCTGTGTATTTTTGTATATAGTTTTATATAAATTTACGTTATTTTATGTGTATTTTGTATATTTATATTTATACAAATACACATTCTTTTATTGGTATTTTGTTTATTTATTTTGATACGAATTTACATTATTTTACGTGTATTTTGTATACATTTTTTTATACGTATTTACTTCATTTTATGTGTATTTTGTATATGTATTTTTATAGAAATCTACGTTATTTTATGTGTATTCGTATAAATATTTTAAAACAAATTTGCATTGCTTTATATGTATTTTGCATATCTATTTCAATACAAATTTACCTTATTGTACATATAAAACAATGTAAATTTGTTTCAAAATATATGTACGAATACACATAAAATAACGTTGATTTCTATAAAAATATATATACAAAATACACATAAAATTAAGTGAATACGTATAAAAAAATGTAAACAAAATACACATAAAATGTAAATTCGAAACAAAATAAATAAACAAAATACAAATAAAAGAATGTGTATTTGTATAAATATAAATGTACAAAATACACATACAAAATAAACATAAATTAAAGTAAATTTGTAATGAAATATATGTACAAAATACACATAAAATAATGTAGATTTATATGAAAATATATATACAAATACACATAAAATACCATGAATTTGTATAAAATTATATATTCAAAATAAATATTAAATAATGTAAATGCGAATAAAAATATATATACAAAGTACATATAAAATAATGTAAATTCTTATCAATATAAATCAACAAAATACCAATAAAATAATATATATTTGAATAAAAATAGTTTTACAAAATACACATAACCTAACTTAAATTTGTATTGAAATATATTCAAAATACACAAAAATAATTTGAGTTTGTATGAAAATAGATATTCAAAATACACATAAAACTAGGTAAATTTCTTTTGAAATATATATACAAAATACCCATAAAATATTGTAAATTTGTGTCAAAATATGTAAACAAATATACATAAAATAACGTAAATTTCTATGAAAAATATATACAAAATACACAGAGAATAATGTCAAATCGTATCAAAATGAATGAGCAGAATATCAATAAAATAACGTAGATTTGTATGAAAATAAAGATGCAAAATACCCATAAAATAAAGCATATTTTTATAAAAATACATATAGAAAAATACACATAGAATAATTAAATTTGTATTAAAATTAATATACAAAATGCATATACAATAAATTTAAATTTGATTATATTAAATGAAATAAATATACAAAATAAACATAAAATAAGGTAAATTTGTAATAAAATATATGTAAGAATACACATAAAATAATATAAATTTGTATGAAAATATATATACAAATACACATAAAATAACATGAATTTGTATAAAAAAAAATTCAAAATATATACGAATACACACAATAAAATAACGTAACGTAAATGTATATATAAAATACACGTGAAATAGTTTAAATACGTAGAAAAATATATATACAAAATACACATAAAATAATATAAATTCGTAAAAAATTAAATACACAAAATTCCAATAAAAGAATGTATATTTGTAGGAAAATATATATAAAAAAACAAATAAAATAACTAAAATTTGTATAAAAATAAATACAAAAATACACAAAAATAATTTAAATTTGTTTGAAAATAGATATACAAAATACATATAAAGTTAGGCAAATTTGTATTGAAATACATATACAAAACTCACATCAAATAATGTAAATTTGTATGAAAATATTTAAATAAATACATATAAAATAACGTAAATTTGGATAAAATATATATACAAAATATACATTAAATATTTTGAATATTTAAAAATATTATATATATTTTTATTAATATTTGCGTTATTTATGTGTATTTTGGATATGTTTTCTCATAGCAATTTCCATTATTTTATTGGTATTTTGTCTATTTATTTTGATACGAATTACATGATTATTTGTGTATTTTGTACATTTTTTTTATACGTATTTGCATTATATAATGTGTATTTTGTTTATATATTTTTATACAAATCTACGTTATTATATGTGTATTTGTATAAGTATTTTGATACAAATTTACATTATTTTATGTATTTTGTATATATATTTCAATTCAAATTTAGCTTATTTTATGTGTATTTTGTATATCTATTTATTTTAATACAAAATCAAATATTTTATGTTTTTTCGTATATATATTTTTATAAAAAATGCGTTATTTTATGGGTATTTTGCATCTTAATTTTCATACAAATTTACATTATTTTATTAATATTTTCTGTATTTATTTTGATACGGTTATACATTATTTTATTTGTGTTTTATATATATTTTTTTATATATATTCACATTATTTAATGTGTTTTTTGTATATATATTTGATACAAATTTACGTTATTTTAAGTCTATATGTTTATATATTTTCATTCAAATTTACATTATTTTATGTGTATTTAGTATTTGTATTTCAATACAAATTTACCTAATTTTATATGTTTTTTGTATATTTATTTTCATACAAGTTTAAATTGTTTTTGTGTATTTTTGTATATAATTTTATACAAATTTAGGTTATTTTATGTGTATTATGTATATCTATTTTCATACAAATACACATTCTTTTCATGATATTTTGTTTATTTATTTTGACACGAATTAACATTATTTAATGTGTATTTTATATATATATTTTTATACGTATTTACATTATTTTAAGTGCATTTTGTATATATATTTCTATAGAAAGCGTTATTTTATGTGTATTCGTATATATATTTTAAAACAAATTTACATTGTTTTATGTGCATTTTGCATATTTTTTTAATACAAATTTACCTTATTGTATGTGCATTTTGTATATTAATTTTTATACAAATTTGATTAATCTATGTGTATTTTTGTATATGTATTTTTATAAAAATATGCTTTATTTTATTGGTATTTTGCATCTTTATTTTCATTCAAATTTACATTATTTTATTGATATTCTGTGTATTTATTTTGATATGATTTTACATTATTCTATGTGTATTTTGTATATATATTTTATATAAAATGTATTTGTTTTCATTTTATACAAATCTACATTATTTTATGTGTTTTTTGTACATGTATTTAAATACAAATTTAACTAGTTATCTGTGAATTTTGTATATCTATTTTGTATGTATATTTTCATAGAAATTTACTCTATTTTATGAGTATTCGTATATATATTTTGATACAAATTTACATTATTAATGTGTATTTTGCATATCTATTTCAATACAAATTTACTTTATTGTACGTTCATTTTGTATATTTATTTTAATACAAATTTAATTATTTTATATGTCTTTTTGTATATATATTTTTATGCAAATATCCGTTATTATATGGATTTTTTGCATCTTTATTTTCATACAAATTTACATTATTTTATTGATATTCTCTTTATTTATTTTGATACGATTTAACATTATTCCATGTGTTTTTTGTATATATTTTTTTATATATATATTTACATTATTTAATGTTCATTTTGTATATATATATATATATATATATATATATATATATATATATATATATATATATATATATATATATATATATATATATATATATATATATATATATATATATATATATATGTTCATTTTGTATATATATTTTATCCAAATTTACATTATTTTATGTGTATTTGTTTATATATTTTCATACATATTTACATTATTTTATGTGTTTTTTGTATATATATTTTTCTACGTATTTAAATTATTTTATGAGTATTTTGTATATACATTTTCATAAAAAAAATTACGTTATTTTATTGTGTGTATAAGTATATATTTTGATACAAATTTTATACAAATTTATGTTATTTAATGTGTATTTGTATATATATTTTCATACAAATTTATATTATTTTATGTCTATTTTTTCATATATTTCATTACAAATTTACCTTATTTTATGTTTATTTTGTATATTTATTTCATTCAGTTTTAAATTATTTTATGTGTATATTTGTATTTGTATTTAGGTTATTTTATGTGTATTTTGTATATATATTTTCATCCAAAATTACATTATTTTATTGGTATTTCTAAATTTAATTCTATACGAATTTAAATTATTTCATAGGTATTTTGTATACATATTTTTACACTCATTTACATTATCTAATGTGTGTTTTTTATATATATTTTTATGCAAATTTATCTAATGCTCATTTTTGTACATATATTTTTATAGAAATTTGCGTTATTTTATGTATATAGTTTTATATAAATTTACGTTATTTTATGTACATTTTGTATATTTATATTTATACAAATACACATTCTTTTATTGGTATATTGTTTATTTACATTTATACGAATTTACATTATTTTATGTGTATTTTGTATACATTTTTTTATACGTATCTACTTAATTTTATGTGTATTTTGTATATGTATTTTTATAGAAATCTACGTTGTTGTATGTGTATTTGTATATATATTTTGAAACAAATTTACATTATTTTATATGTATTTTGCATATCTATTTCAATACAAATTTACCTTATTGTATGTGCATTTTGAATTTTTATTTTAATACAAGTTCAAATATTTTATGTGTATTTTGGTATCAATAGTTTAAAAAAATGCGTTATTTTATGTTTATTTTTGCATCTTAATTTTCATTTTATATGTACTTTGTATATATATTTTTATACGCTCTTACATTATTTAATATTTATTTTGAATATATATTTTTATACAAATTCATGGTATTTTATGTTTATTTGTATATATATTTTCATATAAATTTACATTATTGTATGTGTATTTTGTACATATATTTTATTACAAATCTACCTTATTTTATGTTTATTTTGTATGTGTATTTTGTATATTTATATTTATCCAAATACACATTCTTTTATTGGTATTTTTTTATTTATTTTAATTCGAAGTTACATTATTTTATATGTATTTTGAATACATTTTTTTATACGTATTTACTTAATTTTATGTGTATTTTGTATATATAATTTTATAGAAATCTACGTTTTTTTATTTGTATTCGTATATATATTTTGAGACAAATTTACATTGTTTTAAATGTATTTTTGCATATCTCTTTCAATACAAATTTACCTTATTGTATGTGCATTTTGTATATTTATTTCAATACAAATTAAAAAAAATTATGTGTATTTTGGTATATATATTTTTATAAGAAATGCGCTATTTTATGGGAATTTTGCATCTTTATTTTCGTACACATTTACTTTATTTTATTGATATTCGGTGTATTTATTTTGATACGATTTTACATTATTCTATTTGCTTTTTGTATATACTTTTTTTTATACATATTTACATTATTTAATGTGTATCTTGCATATATATTTGATACAAATTTATTATCTATTATCTATTTTCATACAAATACACATTCTTTTCATGATATTTTGTTTATTTATTTTGACACGAATTTACATTATTTGATATGTATTTTGTATATATATTTTTATACGTATTTACATAATTTCATATGTATTTTGTATATATATTTAATAGATATTCAAAATACACATAAAATAACCTAAATTTGTATCAAACTACATACAAAAATACACAAAAATATTTTAAGTTTGTATGAAAATAATATATACAAAATACACATAAATTTAGGTAAATTTGTATGGAAATACATATACAAAATACACATAAAATAATGTAAATTTGAATGAAAATACATAAGCAAATACTTAAAATAACGTAAATTTGTATAAAAAAATATATACAAAACACAAATAGAATATTGTAAAATCGTACCAAAATAAATACACAGAATATTAATAAAATAATGTAAATTTGTATGAAAATAAGGAGGCAAAATACCCATAAAATAACGCATTTATATATACCAAAATACACATAAAAAAATTTGATTTGTATTAAAATAAATATATAAAAAACACACAGAATAAGGTAAATTTGTATTGAAATAGATATGCAAAATACATATAAAGCAATGTAAATTTGTTTCAAAATATGTATACGAATACACATAAAATAACGTAGATTTCTATAAATATATATATACAAAATACACATAAAATGAAGTAAATACGTATAAAAAAATGTATACAAAATACACATAAAATAATGTAAATTCGTATCAAAATAAATAAACAAAATACCAATAAAAGAATGTATATATGTATAAATATAAATATACAAAATACACATAAAATCACGTAAATTTATATAAAACTATATACAAAAATACACAGAAGTAATTAAATTTGTATGAAAATATATACAAAATACACACAAAATAAGCTAAATTTGAATTGAAATATATATACAAATTACATGAAATAAAGTAAATTTGTATCAAAATATTTATACAAATACACATATAATAACGTAAATTTGTATGAAAATCTATAAACAAAATAGACAATAAATAATGTAAATACGTATAAAAAAATGTGTACAAAATACACATATAATCATGTAATTCGTATCAAAATAAATAAACAAAATACCAATAAAATAATATAAATTTTTATGAGTAAACGTGAATGTTGCATATTTTTTCAATACAAATTTACCTTATTATATACGCATTTTGTATATTAATTTTAATACAAATTTAATTATTCGATGTGTATTTTTGTATCTGTATTTTTATAAACATATGCTTTATTTTTTGGTATTTTGCAACTTTATTTTCATACAAATTTACATTATTTTATTGATATTCTGCTCATTCATTTTGACACGAATTGACATTATTCTATGTGTATTTTGTATATATTTTTCATACAAATTTACGTTTTTTATGTGTATTTGTTTATATATTTTGACACAAATTTACAATATTTTTTGGCTATTTTGTATATACATTTCAAAAGAAATTTACCTAGTTTTATGTGTATTTTGTATATCTATTTTCATACAAACTCAAATTATTTCTATGTATTTTTGTATATATTTTAATACAAATTTTAGTCATGTTATGTATATTTTGTAAATTTATTTTCATTCAAATATATATTATTTTATTGGTGTTTTGTTGATTTATATTGATACGAATTTACATTATTTTATATGTACTTTGTATATATATTTTTATACGCTTTTACATTATTTAATATTTATTTTGAATATATACTTTTATACAAATTCATGGTATTTTATGTGTATTTGTATATATTTTCATATAAATTTACATTATTTTATGTGTATTTTGTACATATATTTTATTACAAATCTACTTTATTTTATGTTTATTTTGTATATGTATTTTGTATATTTATATTTATCCAAAAACTCATTCTTTTATTGGTATTTTGTTTATTAATTTTAAATCGAATTTACATTATTTTATGTGTATTTTGTATACATTTTTTTATACGTATTTACTTAATTTTATGTGTATTTTGTATATATATTTTTATAGAAATTTACGTTTTTTTATTTGTATTCGTATTTATATTTTTAAACAAATTTACATTGTCTTATATGTATTTTTGCATATCTCTTTCAATACAAATTTACCTTAGTGTATGTGCATTTTGTATATTTATTTCAATACAAATTTAAATATTTTATGTGTATTTTGGTATATATATTTTTATAAGAAATGCGCTATTTTATGGGAATTTTGCATCTTTATTTTCATACAAATTTACATTATTTTATTAATATTCGGTGTATTTATTTTGATACGATTTTACATTATTCTATTTGTTTTTAGTATATACTTTTTTATACATATTTACATTATTTAATGTGTATCTTGCATATATATTTTATACAAATTTATTATCTATTATCTATTTTTATACAAATACACATTCTCTTCATGATATTTTGTTAATTTATTTTGACAAGAATACACATTAAATAACATGAATTTGTATAAAATTTGTATCAAAATATATACTTATACACACAATAAAATAACGTAATTTTTTTATGAAAATGTATATACAAAATACACATAAAATAATTTAAATACGTAGAAAAATATATATACAAAAAACACATAAAATAAGTTAAATATGTATGAAAATATATAAACAAATACTCATAAAATAATGTAAATTTGGATAAAATATATATACAAAATGAACATTAAATAATGTAAATATTTATATAAAAAAATATATACAAAAAACACATAGAATAATGTTAAATCGTATCAAAATAAATAAAGAGAATATAAGTAAAATAATGTAAATTTGTATGAAAGTAAAGATGCAAAATATCCATATAATAACGCATATTTGAATAGAAATATATATACAAAAAGACATTTAAAATAGTTAAATTTGTATTAAAACAAATATACAAAATGCACGTACAATAAAGTAAATTTGTTTTTGAAATTGATATGCAAAATACACATTAATAATGTAAATTTGTATCAAAATATATATACGAATACTCATAAAATAGAGTAAATTTCTATGAAAATATACATACAAAATAGATATACAAAATACACATGTGTATTTGTTAAAAATATTTTGAAACGAATTTAAATTATTTTATGTATTTTGTATATATATTTCAATTCAAATTTAGCTTATTTTGTGTGTATTTTGTATATCTATTTTCATACAAATTTAATTACTTCTGTGTATTTTTGTATATAGTTTTATACAAATTTACGTTATTTTATGTGCATTTTGTATATTTATATTTATACAAATACACATTCTCTTATTGGTATTTTGTTTATTTATATTTATACGAATTTACATTATTTTATGTGTATTTTGTATACATTTTTGATTCGTATTTACTTAATTTTATTTGTATTTTGTATATATATATATATATATATATATATATATATATATATATATATATATATATATATATATATATATATATATATATATATATATATATATATATATATATATATATATATATATATATATATATTTATAGAAATCAACGTTATTTTATGTGTATTCGTATATATATTTAGAAACAAATTTACATTGTTTTATATGTTTTTTGCATATCTATTTCAATACAAATTTACCTTATTGTATGTGCATTTTGTATATTTATTTTAATACAAATTCAAATATTTTATGTGTATTTTGGTATATATAATTTTATAAAAAATGCGTTTTTTTTATAGGTACTTTGCATCTTAGTTTTCATACAAATGTACAATATTTTATTAATATTCTGCGTATATATTTTGATACGATTTTATATTATACTATTTGTGTTTTGTATATATTTTTTTATACATATTTTCATTATTTAATGTGTATTTTTTATATATATTTTATACATATTAACGTTATTTTAAGTGTATTTGTTTATATAATTTCATTCAAATTTACATTATTTTAAGTGTATTTAGTATATGTATTTCAATACAAATTTACCTAATTTTATGTGTATTTTGTATATTTATTTTCATACAAATTTAAATTATTTGTGTTTTTTTTGTATATACATATAGAGTAAATTTCTATGAAAATATATATTCAAAATACATATAAAATTATGTAAATAAGTATAAAAATATATATATCAAATACACCTAAAAAAAAAAAATCGTATCAAAATAAATAAACAAAATTCCGATAAAAGAACGTATATTTGTAGGAAAATAAATATACAAAATACACATAAAATTACGAAAATTTGAATAAAAATATATACAAAAAAAAAAAAAATTTCAATTTGTATGAAAATAGATATACAAAATACACATATAATTAGTTAAATTTGTATATAAATACATGTACAAAATTCACATAAAATAATGTAAATTTGTATGAAATGAAAACAAATTCACATAAAATAACGCACATTGGTATAAAATAGATATACAAAATATACATAGAATAATATAAAATCGTATCAAAATAAACACACAGAATATCAATAAAATAATGTCATTTTGTAAGAAAACAAAGATGCAAAATACCCATAAAATAAAGCATATTTTTATAAAAATACATATACAAAAATACACATAGAATAGCTAAATTTGTATTAAAATTAATATACAAAATGCACGTACAATAAGGTAAATTTGTATTGAAAAAATATACAAAATGCACATAAAACAATGTATATTTGTTTCAAAATATATATACGAATACACATAAAATAACGCATATTTCTATAGAAATATATATACAAAATACACATGAAATGACGTAAATACGTATAAAAATATATATATACAATACACATTAAATAATGTAAATTCGCATCAAAATAAATAAACAAAATATTAATAAAAGAATGAGTATTTGTATGAAAATAGATATACAAAATACACATAAAATATTGTAAATTTGTATAAAACTCTATACAAAAATACACAAAAAATACACATAAAATAACCTAGATTTCTATAGAAATATATATACAAAATACACATGAACTTATGTAAATACGTATAAAAATATATATACAAAATACATATGTAGGTAAATTCGTGTTAAAATAAATAAACAAAATATCATGAAAAGAATGTGTATTTGTATGAAAATAAATAATAGATAATAAATTTGTATGAAATATATATGCAAGATACACATTAAATAATGTAAATATGTATAAAAAATATATATACAAAAAACAAATAGAATAATGTGAAATCGTATCAAAATAAATACACCGAATATTAATAAAATAATATAAATTTGTATGAAAATAAAAATGCAGAATTCCTATCAAATAGCGCATTTCTTATAAAAATATATATACCAAAATACACATAAAATATTTAAATTTGAATTGAAGTAAATATACAAAATGCACATAGAATAAGGTAAACTTGTATTGAAAGAGATATGCAAAAATACATATAAAACAATGTAAATTTGTTTCAAAATATATATACGAATACACATAAAATAACGAAGATTTCTATAAAAATAAATATACAAAATACACATAAATTAAGTAAATACGTATAAAAATAGATATACAAAATACACATAGAATAAAGTAAAATTGTTTAAAAAAAATAAACAGAATATAAATAAAATAATGTAAATTTGTATGAAAATAAAAATGCAAAATACCCATAAAATAAAGCATATTTTTTATAAAAATGCATATACAAAAATACACATAGCATAATTAAATTTGTATTAAAATTAATATACAAAATGCATATACAATAAGGTAAATTCGTATTGAAAAAATATGCAAAATACACATAAAAGAGTGTAAATTTTTTTCAAAATCTATATACGAATACTCATAAATCAACGTAGATTTCTATAGAAATATATATACAAAATACACATCAAATGATGTAAGCACGTAAAAAAATATATATATAAAATACACATTAATAAAATGTAAATTCGCGTTAAAATAAATAAACAAAATATCAATAAAAGAATGTGTATTTGTATGAAAATAGATATAAAATATACACATAAAATCACCTAAATTTGTATAAAACTATATACAAAAATACACAAAAATAATTTTAATTTGTATGAAAATAAATATACAAAATACACATAAAATTAGGTAAAGTTGTATTGAAATACATTTACAAAATACACATAAAATAATGTAAATTTGAATGAAAATATATAAACAAATACACTTAAAATAACGTAAATTTGTATAAAATATATATAAAAAATACACATTAAATAATGTAAATATGTATAAAAAAAATATATGCAAAACTCAAATAGAATAATATAAAATCGTATCAAAATAAATACACAGAATATTAATAAAATAATGTAAATTTGTATGAAAATTAAGATGCAAAATACCCATAAAATAATGCATTTTTTATAAAAATATTTATACCAAGACACACATAAAATATTTGAATTTGTATTAAAATAAATATACAAAATGCACATACAATAAGGTAAATTTGTATTGAAATAGATATGCAAAATACACATAAAACCATGTAAATTTTTTTCAAAATATATATACGAATACACATAAAATAACGTAGATTTCTATGAAAATAAATATACAAAATACACATAAAATGAAGTAAATACGTATAAAAAAAGGTATACAAAATACACATAAAATAATGTAAACTCGTATCAAAATAAATAAACAAAATACTAATAAAAGAATGTGTATTGTAAAACATAAATATACAAAATACAAATAAAATAACGTAGATTTATATAAAACTATATGCAAAAATACACAAAAGTAATTAAATTTGTGTGAAAATAGATATACAAAATACATGTGTATTTTGTATATTTATTTTCATACAAATTGAAATTATTTTTTTTAATTTTATATATATTTTCATACAAATTTTCGTTATTTTATGTGTATTTTGTATATTTATTTTTTCTACAAATATACTTTCTTTTATCTGAATTTTGTTTATTTAATTTGAAACGAATTTACCTTATTTTGTATATCTATTTTCATACAAATTAAAATACTTCTGTGTATTTTTGTATATAGTTTAATATAAATTTACGTTATTTTATGTGTATTTTGTATATTTTTATTTATTCAAATACATATTCTTTTATTGGAATTTTTTATATTTATTTTGATACGAATTTACAATATTTTATGTGTATTTTGTATACATTTTTTTATACGTATTTACTTCATTTTATGTGTATTTTGTATATATATATTTATAGAAATCTACGTTATTTTATGTGTATTCGTATATATATTTTGAAACAAATTTACATTGTTTTATATGTATTTTCCATATCTATTTCAATACAAATTTACCTAATTGTATGTGTTTTTTTATATATTTATTTTAATTCAAATTTAATTTTTTTATGTGTATTTTGGCATATATATTTTTATATATAAAAAAAAATGCGTTATTTTATGGGTATTTTGCCTCTTTATTTTCATACAAATTTACATTATTTTATTAATATTCTGTGTATTTATTTTGATACGATTTTACATTTTTCTATTTGTGTTTTGTATATATTTTTTTATACAAATTTACGTTATTTTAAGTGTATTTGTTTATGTCTTTTCATTCAAATTTACATTATTTTATGTGTATTTTGTATATGTATTTCAATACAAATTTACCTAATTTTATTTTTATTTTGTATATTTATTTTCATACAAATTTAAAATATTTTTGTGTATTTTTGTATATAGTTTGATACAAATTTAGGTTATTTTATGTGTATTTTGTATATCTATTTTCATACAAATACAGGTTCTTTTATTGATATTTTGTTTATTTATTTTGACGCGAATTTAAATTATTTAATGTGTATTGTGTATATATATTTTTATACGTATTTACATCATTTTATGTGTATTTTGTATATATATTCCTATAGAAATCAACGTTATTTTATGTGTATTCGTATATATATTTTTAAAAAAATTTACACTGTTTTATGTGTACTTTGCGTTTTTTTTCAATACAAACTTACCTTATTGTATGTGCATTTTGTATATTAATTTTAACACATATTTAATTATTCTATGTGTATTTTTGTATATATATTTAAAAAAAAAATATGCTTTATTTTATGGGTATTTTGCATCTTTATTTTCATACAAATTTAAATTATTTTATTGATATTCTGTGTACTTATTTTGATACGATTTTACATTATTCTATGTATAACAAAAATAAATACAGAATACACACACAAAAAAGATATGCAAAATACATATAAACAATGTAAATTTGTTTCAAAATATATATACGAATACACATGAAATAAGGTAGATTTCTATAAAAATATATATACAAAATACACATAAAATTAAGTAAATACGTATAAAAAATGTATACAAAATACACATAAAATAATGTAAATTAGTATCAAAATAAATAAACAAAATACCAATAAAAGAATGTGTATTTGTATAAATATATATATACAAAATACACATTAAATAATATAAATTCGTTTAAAACTATACAAAATACACATGCAATGATGTAAATTCGTATAAAAGAATATAAACAAAATACACATTAAATAATGTAAATTCGCTTCAAAATAAATAAACAAAATATAAAAAAAGAATGTGTATTTGTATGAAAATAGATATACAAAATACACATAAAATAACCTAAATTTGTATCAAACTATATATAAAAATACACAAAAATATTTTAAATTTGTATGGAAATAAATATACAAAATACACATAAAATTAGGTAAATTTGTATTGAAATACATACACAAAAGACACATAAAATAATGTAAATTTGAATGAAAATACATAAACAAATACACCTAAAATAACGTAAATTTGTATAAAATAATTTGTACAAAACACAAATAGAATAATGTAAAATCGTATCAAAATAAATACACAGAATATCAATAAAATAATGTAAATTTGTATGAAAATAAAGAAGCAAAATACCTATAAAATAACGCATTTTTTTATTTTTAAAAAAATATATACCAAAATACACATCAAAAAATTAAATTTGTATTAAAATAAATATACAAAAAAACACATACTATATGGCAAATTTGTATTGAAATAGATATACAAAATACATATAAAACAATGTAAATTTGTTTCAAAATATATATACGAATACACATAAAATAACATAGATTTCTATAAAAATATATATACAAAATACACATAAAATGAAGTAAATACGTATAAAAAAATGTATACAAAATACACATAAAATAATGTAAATTCGTATGAAAATAAATGAACAAAATACCAATAAAAGAATGTGTATTTGCATAAATATAAATATACAAAATACACATAAAATAACGTAAATTTATATAAAACTATATTCAAAAATACACAGAAGTAATTAAATTCGTATGAAAATAGATATACAAAATACAGATAAAATAAGCTAAATTTGAATTGAAATGTATATACAAAATAAAGAAAATAATGTAAATTTGTATCAAAATATTTATAAAAATACATATAATAACGTAAATTTGTATAAAAATATATAAACAAAATAAACATTAAGTAATGTAAATACGTATAAAAAATATGTACAAAATACACATATAATCATTTAATTCGTATTAAACTAAATAAACAAAATATCAATAGAATAATGTAAATTTGTATGAGAAAACATATACAAATACATATAAAATAACGCTGATTTCTATAAAAATATATATCCAAAAATAAACGTAAAATAAAGTAACTATGGATAAAAAATATATATACAAAACACACATTAAATAATGTAAATGCGTACTTAAAATAACCTAAATTTGTATAAAACTATATACAAAAATACACAAAAATAATTAAAATTTGTATGAAAAGAAATATACAAAATACACATAAAATTAGGTTAATTTGTATTGAAATACATATACAAAATACACATAAAATAATGTAAATTTGAAAGAAAATATATAAACAAATACACATATAATAACGTAAATTTGTATGAAATATATATACAAAATACACATTAAATAATGTCAATATGTATAAAAAAATATATATACAAAACACAAATAGAATAATGTAAAATCGTATCAAAATTTACGTTTTTATATGTATTTTTATAAATATTTTGATACATATCTACATTATTTTATGTATTTTGTATATACATTTCAATTCAAATTTAGCTTATTTTCTCTGTATTTTGTATATCTATTTTCATACGAATTTAATTACTTCTGTGTATTTTTGTATATAGTTTTATACAAATTTACGTTATTTTATGTGTATTTTGTATATTTATATTTATACAAATACACATTCTTTTATTGGTATTTTGTTTATTTATTTTGATACGAATTTACATTATTTTATGTGTATTTTGTATACATTTTCTTATACGTATTTACCTCATTTTATGTGTATTTTGTATATATATATATATATATTTATACAAATCTACGTTATTTTATGTGTAATCCTATATATATTTTGAAACAAATTTACATTGTTTTATATGTATTTTGCATACCTATTTCAATACAGATTTACCTTATTGTATGTGTATTTTGTATATTTATTTTAACCCAAATTATTTTTTTCATGTGTATTTTGGTATATATGTTTTTATAAAAAATGCGTTATTTAATGGGTATTTTGCATCTTTATTTTCATACAAATATACATTGTTTTATTAATATTCTGTGTATTTGTTTTGATACGATTTTACATTATTCTATTTGTGTTTTGTATATATTTTTTTATACATATTTACATTATTTAATGTATATTTTGTATATTTTAAAACAAATTTACGTTATTTTATGCGCATCTGTTAAAATATTTTGATACAAATTTACATTATTTTATGTATTTTGTATATATATTTCAATACAAATTTAGTTTATTTTATGTATATTTTGTATATATATTTTCATTCGTATCAAAATAAATAAACAAAATAGCAATAAAATAGTGTAAATTTGCATGAGAAAACATGTACAAATACACATAAAATAACGCAAATTTCTAAAAAAATATATGTACAAAAATGCACATAAAATAAAGTAAATTTGCATAAAAATATATATACAAAACTCACATTAAATAATGTAAATGCGTACATAAAATAACCTAAATTTATATAAAACAATATACAAAAATACACAAAAATATATATACAAAAAACAAATAGAATGATATAAAATCGTATCAAAATAAATACACCGAGTATTAATAAAATAATGTAAATTTGTATGAAAATAAAGATGCAAAATTCCCATCAACTAGCGCATTTCTTATAAAAATATATACCAAAATACACATAAAATTTTTAAATTTGTATTGAAATAAATATACAAAATGCACATACAATAAGGTAAACTTCTATTGAAAGAGATATGCAAAAATACATTCAAAACAATGTAAATTTGTTTCAAAATATATATACGAATACATATAAAATAACGTAGATTTCTATAAAAATATATATACAAAATACACATAAAATTAAGTAAATACGTATAAAAAAATGTAAACAAAATACACATAAAATTATGTAAATTCGAAA
Organism: Eriocheir sinensis; assembly: GCF_024679095.1. Lineage (NCBI taxonomy): Eukaryota > Metazoa > Arthropoda > Malacostraca > Decapoda > Varunidae > Eriocheir > Eriocheir sinensis. Next base: position 142,712 of record NW_026111566.1, on the reverse strand, counting down.
CAAAATAAATAAACAAAATACCAATAAAAGAATGTGTATTTGTTCCGTGTATTTTTGTATATAGTTTTATACAAATTTACGATATTTTATGTGTATTTTGTATATTTATATTTATACAAATACACATTCTTTTACTGGTATTTTGTTTATTTATTTTGATACGATTTTTATGTATATTTTGTATTCATTTTTTTATACGTATTTACTTCATTTTAAGTGTATTTTGTATATATTTATATAGAAATCAACGTTATTTTATGTGTATTCGTATATATATTTTGAAACAAATTTACATTGTTTTATATGTATTTTGCATATCTATTTCAATACAAATAAAATTTACCTTACAGTATGTGCATTTTTTATATTTATTTTAATACAAATTTTAATATTTTATGTGTATTTTGGTATATATATTTTTATAAAAAATGCGTTATTTTATGGCTATTTTGCATCTTTATTTTCATACTAATTTACATTATTTTATTAATATTCTGTGTATTTATTTTGATACGATTTTACATTATTCTATTTGTGTTTTGTATATATTTTTTTATACATATTTACATTATTTAATTAGTATTTTGTATATATATTTGATACAAATTTACGTTATTTTAAGTGTATATGTTTATATATTTACAATCAAATTTCCATTATTTTATGTGTATTTTGTATATGTATTTCAATACAAATTTACCTAATTTTATGTGTATTTTGTATATTTATTTTCATACAAATTTAAATTATTTTTGTGTATTTTTGTATATAGTTTTATACAAACTTAGGTTATTTTATGAGAATTTTGTAAATCTATTTTCATACAAATACACATTCTTTTATTGATATTTTGTTTATTTATTTTGACGAGAATTTAAATTATTTAATGTGTATTTTGTATATATATTTTTATACGTATTTACATCATTTCATGTGTATTTTGTATATATATTTCTATAGAAATCTACGTTATATTATGTGTATTCGTATATAGATTTTTAAACAAATTTACACTTTTATGTGTATTTTGCATATTTTTTCTATACAAATTTACCTTATTGTATATGCATTTTGTATATTAAATTTAATACAAACTTAATTATTCTATGTGTATTTTTGTATATGTATTTTTATAAAAATATGCTTTATTTTATGGGTAATTTGCATCTTTATTTTCATACAAAATTTACGTTATTTTATTGATATTCTGCTCATTCATTTTGATACGATTTGACATTATTCTCTGTGTATTTTGTATATATTTTTCATACAAATTTACGTTATTTTATGTGTATTGTTTATATATTTTGACACAAATTTACAATATTTTATGGGTATTTTGTATATATATTTCAAAAGAAATTTACCTAGTTTTATGTGTATTTTGAATATCTATTTTCATACAAACTCAAATTATTTATATGTATTTTTGAATATATTTCAATACAAATTTTAGTTATGTTATGTGTATTTTGCAAATCTATTTGCATTCAAATATATATTATTTTATTGGTATTTTGTTGATTTATATTGATACGAATTTACTTTATTTTATATGTACTTTTTATATATATTTTTATACGCATTTATATTATTTAATATTTATTTTGAATATATAATTTTATACAAATTCACGGTATTTTATGTGTATTTGTATATATATTTTCATATAAATTTACATTATTTTATGTGTATTTTGTACATATATTTCATTACAAATTTACCTTATTTTATGTTTATTTTGTATATGTATTTTGTATATTTATATTTATACACGTTTACTAATACAAATTTATATTATTTTATTGGTATTTTGTTTATTTATTTTGATACGAGTTATATGATTATATGTGTATTTTGTACACATTTTTTATACGTATTTACATTATTTAATGTGTATTTTGTTTATATATTTTCATACAAATTTACGTTATTATATGTGTATTTGTATAAATATTTTGATACAAATTTACTTTATTTCATTTATTTTGTATATATATATTTCAATTCAAATTTAGCTTATTTTGTGTGTATTTTGCATATATTTTCATACAAATTTAATTACTTCTGTGTATTTTTGTATATAGTTTTATATAAATTTACGTTATTTTATGTGTATTTTGTATATTTATATTTATACAAATACACATTCTTTTATTGGTATTTTGTTTATTTATTTTGATACGAATTTACATTATTTTACGTGTATTTTGTATACATTTTTTTATACGTATTTACTTCATTTTATGTGTATTTTGTATATGTATTTTTATAGAAATCTACGTTATTTTATGTGTATTCGTATAAATATTTTAAAACAAATTTACATTGCTTTATATGTATTTTGCATATCTATTTCAATACAAATTTACCTTATTGTACATATAAAACAATGTAAATTTGTTTCAAAATATATGTACGAATACACATAAAATAACGTTGATTTCTATAAAAATATATATACAAAATACACATAAAATTAAGTGAATACGTATAAAAAAATGTAAACAAAATACACATAAAATAATGTAAATTCGAAACAAAATAAATAAACAAAATACAAATAAAAGAATGTGTATTTGTATAAATATAAATGTACAAAATACACATACAAAATAAACATAAATTAAAGTAAATTTGTAATGAAATATATGTACAAAATACACATAAAATAATGTAGATTTATATGAAAATATATATACAAATACACATAAAATACCATGAATTTGTATAAAATTATATATTCAAAATAAATATTAAATAATGTAAATGCGAATAAAAATATATATACAAAGTACATATAAAATAATGTAAATTCTTATCAATATAAATCAACAAAATACCAATAAAATAATATATATTTGAATAAAAATAGTTTTACAAAATACACATAACCTAACTTAAATTTGTATTGAAATATATTCAAAAATACATAAAAATAATTTGAGTTTGTATGAAAATAGATATTCAAAATACACATAAAACTAGGTAAATTTCTTTTGAAATATATATACAAAATACCCATAAAATATTGTAAATTTGTGTCAAAATATGTAAACAAATATACATAAAATAACGTAAATTTCTATGAAAAATATATACAAAATACACAGAGAATAATGTCAAATCGTATCAAAATGAATGAGCAGAATATCAATAAAATAACGTAGATTTGTATGAAAATAAAGATGCAAAATACCCATAAAATAAAGCATATTTTTATAAAAATACATATAGAAAAATACACATAGAATAATTAAATTTGTATTAAAATTAATATACAAAATGCATATACAATAAATTTAAATTTGATTATATTAAATGAAATAAATATACAAAATAAACATAAAATAAGGTAAATTTGTAATAAAATATATGTAAGAATACACATAAAATAATATAAATTTGTATGAAAATATATATACAAATACACATAAAATAACATGAATTTGTATAAAAAAAATTTCAAAATATATACGAATACACACAATAAAATAACGTAACGTAAATGTATATATAAAATACACGTGAAATAGTTTAAATACGTAGAAAAATATATATACAAAATACACATAAAATAATATAAATTCGTAAAAAATTAAATACACAAAATTCCAATAAAAGAATGTATATTTGTAGGAAAATATATATACAAAAAACAAATAAAATAACTAAAATTTGTATAAAAATAAATACAAAAATACACAAAAATAATTTAAATTTGTTTGAAAATAGATATACAAAATACATATAAAGTTAGGCAAATTTGTATTGAAATACATATACAAAACTCACATCAAATAATGTAAATTTGTATGAAAATATTTAAATAAATACATATAAAATAACGTAAATTTGGATAAAATATATATACAAAATATACATTAAATATTTTGAATATTTAAAAATATTATATATATTTTTATTAATATTTGCGTTATTTATGTGTATTTTGGATATGTTTTCTCATAGAAATTTACATTATTTTATTGGTATTTTGTCTATTTATTTTGATACGAATTACATGATTATTTGTGTATTTTGTACATTTTTTTTATACGTATTTGCATTATATAATGTGTATTTTGTTTATATATTTTTATACAAATCTACGTTATTATATGTGTATTTGTATAAGTATTTTGATACAAATTTACATTATTTTATGTATTTTGTATATATATTTCAATTCAAATTTAGCTTATTTTATGTGTATTTTGTATATCTATTTATTTTAATACAAAATCAAATATTTTATGTTTTTTCGTATATATATTTTTATAAAAAATGCGTTATTTTATGGGTATTTTGCATCTTAATTTTCATACAAATTTACATTATTTTATTAATATTTTCTGTATTTATTTTGATACGATTATACATTATTTTATTTGTGTTTTATATATATTTTTTTATATATATTCACATTATTTAATGTGTTTTTTGTATATATATTTGATACAAATTTACGTTATTTTAAGTCTATATGTTTATATATTTTCATTCAAATTTACATTATTTTATGTGTATTTAGTATATGTATTTCAATACAAATTTACCTAATTTTATATGTTTTTTGTATATTTATTTTCATACAAGTTTAAATTATTTTTGTGTATTTTTGTATATAGTTTTATACAAATTTAGGTTATTTTATGTGTATTTTGTATATCTATTTTCATACAAATACACATTCTTTTCATGATATTTTGTTTATTTATTTTGACACGAATTAACATTATTTAATGTGTATTTTGTATATATATTTTTATACGTATTTACATTATTTTAAGTGCATTTTGTATATATATTTCTATAGAAAGCGTTATTTTATGTGTATTCGTATATATATTTTAAAACAAATTTACATTGTTTTATGTGCATTTTGCATATTTTTTTAATACAAATTTACCTTATTGTATGTGCATTTTGTATATTAATTTTTATACAAATTTGATTAATCTATGTGTATTTTTGTATATGTATTTTTATAAAAATATGCTTTATTTTATTGGTATTTTGCATCTTTATTTTCATTCAAATTTACATTATTTTATTGATATTCTGTGTATTTATTTTGATATGATTTTACATTATTCTATGTGTATTTTGTATATATATTTTATATAAAATGTATTTGTTTTCATTTCATACAAATCTACATTATTTTATGTGTTTTTTGTACATGTATTTAAATACAAATTTAACTAGTTATCTGTGAATTTTGTATATCTATTTTGTATGTATATTTTCATAGAAATTTACTCTATTTTATGAGTATTCGTATATATATTTTGATACAAATTTACATTATTAATGTGTATTTTGCATATCTATTTCAATACAAATTTACTTTATTGTACGTTCATTTTGTATATTTATTTTAATACAAATTTAATTATTTTATATGTCTTTTTGTATATATATTTTTATGCAAATATCCGTTATTATATGGATTTTTTGCATCTTTATTTTCATACAAATTTACATTATTTTATTGATATTCTCTTTATTTATTTTGATACGATTTAACATTATTCCATGTGTTTTTTGTATATATTTTTTATATATATATTTACATTATTTAATGTTCATTTTGTATATATATATATATATATATATATATATATATATATATATATATATATATATATATATATATATATATATATATATATATATATATATATATATATATATATATATATATATATATATATATATATATATATATATATATATATATATATATATGTATATATATTTTATCCAAATTTACATTATTTTATGTGTATTTGTTTATATATTTTCATACATATTTACATTATTTTATGTGTTTTTTGTATATATATTTTTCTACGTATTTAAATTATTTTATGAGTATTTTGTACATACATTTTCATAAAAAAAATTACGTTATTTTATTGTGTGTATAAGTATATATTTTGATACAAATTTTATACAAATTTATGTTATTTAATGTGTATTTGTATATATATATTCATACAAATTTATATTATTTTATGTCTATTTTTTCATATATTTCATTACAAATTTACCTTATTTTATGTTTATTTTGTATATTTATTTCATTCAGTTTTAAATTATTTTATGTGTATATTTGTATTTGTATTTAGGTTATTTTATGTGTATTTTGTATATATATTTTCATCCAAAATTACATTATTTTATTGGTATTTCTAAATTTAATATTTACATAATTTTAAATTATTTTATAGGTATTTTGTATACATATTTTTTACTCATTCATTTACATTATCTAATGTGTGTTTTTTATATATATTTTTATGCAAATTTATCTAATGCTCATTTTTGTACATATATTTTTATAGAAATTTGCGTTATTTTATGTATATAGTTTTATATAAATTTACGTTATTTTATGTACATTTTGTATATTTATATTTATACAAATACACATTCTTTTATTGGTATATTGTTTATTTACATTTATACGAATTTACATTATTTTATGTGTATTTTGTATACATTTTTTTATACGTATCTACTTAATTTTATGTGTATTTTGTATATGTATTTTTATAGAAATCTACGTTGTTGTATGTGTATTTGTATATATATTTTGAAACAAATTTACATTATTTTATATGTATTTTGCATATCTATTTCAATACAAATTTACCTTATTGTATGTGCATTTTGAATTTTTATTTTAATACAAGTTCAAATATTTTATGTGTATTTTGGTATCAATAGTTTAAAAAAATGCGTTATTTTATGTTTATTTTTGATTCTTAATTTTAATTTTATATGTACTTTGTATATATATTTTTATACGCTCTTACATTATTTAATATTTATTTTGAATATATATTTTTATACAAATTCATGGTATTTTATGTTTATTTGTATATATATTTTCATATAAATTTACATTATTGTATGTGTATTTTGTACATATATTTTATTACAAATCTACCTTATTTTATGTTTATTTTGTATGTGTATTTTGTATATTTATATTTATCCAAATACACATTCTTTTATTGGTATTTTTTTATTTATTTTAATTCGAAGTTACATTATTTTATATGTATTTTGAATACATTTTTTTATACGTATTTACTTAATTTTATGTGTATTTTGTATATATAATTTTATAGAAATCTACGTTTTTTTTATTTGTATTCGTATATATATTTTGAGACAAATTTACATTGTTTTAAATGTATTTTTGCATATCTCTTTCAATACAAATTTACCTTATTGTATGTGCATTTTGTATATTTATTTCAATACAAATTAAAAAAAATTATGTGTATTTTGGTATATATATTTTTATAAGAAATGCGCTATTTTATGGGAATTTTGCATCTTTATTTTCGTACACATTTACTTTATTTTATTGATATTCGGTGTATTTATTTTGATACGATTTTACATTATTCTATTTGCTTTTTGTATATACTTTTTTTTATACATATTTACATTATTTAATGTGTATCTTGCATATATATTTGATACAAATTTATTATCTATTATCTATTTTCATACAAATACACATTCTTTTCATGATATTTTGTTTATTTATTTTGACACGAATTTACATTATTTGATATGTATTTTGTATATATATTTTTATACGTATTTACATAATTTCATATGTATTTTGTATATATATTTAATAGATATTCAAAATACACATAAAATAACCTAAATTTGTATCAAACTACATACAAAAATACACAAAAATATTTTAAGTTTGTATGAAAATAATATATACAAAATACACATAAATTTAGGTAAATTTGTATGGAAATACATATACAAAATACACATAAAATAATGTAAATTTGAATGAAAATACATAAGCAAATACTTAAAATAACGTAAATTTGTATAAAAAAATATATACAAAACACAAATAGAATATTGTAAAATCGTACCAAAATAAATACACAGAATATTAATAAAATAATGTAAATTTGTATGAAAAATAAGGAGGCAAAATACCCATAAAATAACGCATTTTTTTATTTATAAAAATATATATACCAAAATACACATAAAAAAATTAGATTTGTATTAAAATAAATATATAAAAAACACACAGAATAAGGTAAATTTGTATTGAAATAGATATGCAAAATACATATAAAGCAATGTAAATTTGTTTCAAAATATGTATACGAATACACATAAAATAACGTAGATTTCTATAAATATATATATACAAAATACACATATAATAATGTAAATTGTATCAAAATAAATAAACAAAATACCAATAAAAGAATGTATATGTATAAATATAAATATACAAAATACACATAATATAACGTAAATTTATATAATACTATATACAAAAATACACAGAAGTAATTAAATTTGTATGAAATTATATACAAAATACACAAAATAAGCTAAATTTGAATTGAAATATATATACAAATTACATGAAATAAAGTAAATTTGTATCAAAATATTTATACAAATACACATATAATAACGTAAATTTGTATGAAAATCTATAAACAAAATAGACAATAAATAATGTAAATACGTATAAAAATAATTACAAAATACACATATAATCATGTAATTCGTATCAAAATAAATAAACAAAATACCAATAAAATAATATAAATTTGTATGAGTAAACGTGAATGTTGCATATTTTTTCAATACAAATTTACCTTATTATATACGCATTTTGTATATTAATTTTAATACAAATTTAATTATTCGATGTGTATTTTTGTATCTGTATTTTTATAAACATATGCTTTATTTTTTGGTATTTTGCAACTTTATTTTCATACAAATTTACATTATTTTATTGATATTCTGCTCATTCATTTTGACACGAATTGACATTATTCTATGTGTATTTTGTATATATTTGTCATACAAATTTACGTTTTTTATGTGTATTTGTTTATATATTTTGACACAAATTTACAATATTTTTTGGCTATTTTGTATATACATTTCAAAAGAAATTTACCTAGTTTTATGTGTATTTTGTATATCTATTTTCATACAAACTCAAATTATTTCTATGTATTTTTGTATATATTTTAATACAAATTTTAGTTATGTTATGTATATTTTGTAAATTTATTTTCATTCAAATATATATTATTTTATTGGTGTTTTGTTGATTTATATTGATACGAATTTACATTATTTTATATGTACTTTGTATATATATTTTTATACGCTTTTACATTATTTAATATTTATTTTGAATATATACTTTTATACAAATTCATGGTATTTTATGTGTATTTGTATATATATTTTCATATAAATTTACATTATTTTATGTGTATTTTGTACATATATTTTATTACAAATCTACTTTATTTTATGTTTATTTTGTATATGTATTTTGTATATTTATATTTATCCAAAAACTCATTCTTTTATTGGTATTTTGTTTATTAATTTTAAATCGAATTTACATTATTTTATGTGTATTTTGTATACATTTTTTTATACGTATTTACTTAATTTTATGTGTATTTTGTATATATATTTTTATAGAAATTTACGTTTTTTTATTTGTATTCGTATTTATATTTTTAAACAAATTTACATTGTCTTATATGTATTTTTGCATATCTCTTTCAATACAAATTTACCTTATTGTATGTGCATTTTGTATATTTATTTCAATACAAATTTAAATATTTTATGTGTATTTTGGTATATATATTTTTATAAGAAATGCGCTATTTTATGGGAATTTTGCATCTTTATTTTCATACAAATTTACATTATTTTATTAATATTCGGTGTATTTATTTTGATACGATTTTACATTATTCTATTTGTTTTTAGTATATACTTTTTTATACATATTTACATTATTTAATGTGTATCTTGCATATATATTTTATACAAATTTATTATCTATTATCTATTTTTATACAAATACACATTCTCTTCATGATATTTTGTTAATTTATTTTGACAAGAATACACATTAAATAACATGAATTTGTATAAAATTTGTATCAAAATATATACTTATACACACAATAAAATAACGTAATTTTTTTATGAAAATGTATATACAAAATACACATAAAATAATTTAAATACGTAGAAAAATATATATACAAAAAACACATAAAATAAGTTAAATATGTATGAAAATATATAAACAAATACACATAAAATAATGTAAATTTGGATAAAATATATATACAAAATGAACATTAAATAATGTAAATATTTATATAAAAAAATATATACAAAAAACACATAGAATAATGTTAAATCGTATCAAAATAAATAAAGAGAATATAAGTAAAATAATGTAAATTTGTATGAAAGTAAAGATGCAAAATATCCATATAATAACGCATATTTGAATAGAAATATATATACAAAAAGACATTTAAAATAGTTAAATTTGTATTAAAATAAATATACAAAATGCACGTACAATAAAGTAAATTTGTATTGAAATTGATATGCAAAATACACATTAATAATGTAAATTTGTATCAAAATATATATACGAATACTCATAAAATAGAGTAAATTTCTATGAAAATATACATACAAAATAGATATACAAAATACACATGTGTATTTGTTAAAAATATTTTGAAACGAATTTAAATTATTTTATGTATTTTGTATATATATTTCAATTCAAATTTAGCTTATTTTGTGTGTATTTTGTATATCTATTTTCATACAAATTTAATTACTTCTGTGTATTTTTGTATATAGTTTTATACAAATTTACGTTATTTTATGTGCATTTTGTATATTTATATTTATACAAATACACATTCTCTTATTGGTATTTTGTTTATTTATATTTATACGAATTTACATTATTTTATGTGTATTTTGTATACATTTTTGATTCGTATTTACTTAATTTTATTTGTATTTTGTATATATATATATATATATATATATATATATATATATATATATATATATATCTATATCTATATATATATATCTATATATATATATATATATATATATATATATATATATATATATATATATATATATATATATATACGTATATATATCTATATATATATATATCTATATATATATATATATATATATATATATATATATTTATATATATATATATTTTATATATATTTATATATATTTACATTGTTTTATATGTTTTTATGCATATCTATTTCAATACAAATTTACATTTTTGTATGTGCATTTTGTATATTTATTTTAAAACAAATTCAAATATTTTATGTGTATTTTGGTATATATTTTATAAAAATGCGTTTTTTTTATAGGTACTTTGCATCTTAGTTTTCATACAAATGTACAATATTTTATTAATATTCTGCGTATATATTTTGATACGATTTTATATTATACTATTTGTGTTTTGTATATATTTTTTTATACATATTTTCATTATTTAATGTGTATTTTTTATATATATTTTATACATATTAACGTTATTTTAAGTGTATTTGTTTATATAATTTCATTCAAATTTACATTATTTTAAGTGTATTTAGTATATGTATTTCAATACAAATTTACCTAATTTTATGTGTATTTTGTATATTTATTTTCATACAAATTTAAATTATTTATGTGTTTTTTTGTATATACATATAGAGTAAATTTCTATGAAAATATATATTCAAAATACATATAAAATTATGTAAATAAGTATAAAAATATATATATCAAATACACCTAAAAAAAAAAAATCGTATCAAAATAAATAAACAAAATTCCGATAAAAGAACGTATATTTGTAGGAAAATAAATATACAAAATACACATAAAATTACGAAAATTTGAATAAAAATATATACAAAAAAAAACAAAAAAATAAATTTCAATTTGTATGAAAATAGATATACAAAATACACATATAATTAGTTAAATTTGTATATAAATACATGTACAAAATTCACATAAAATAATGTAAATTTGTATGAAATGAAAACAAATTCACATAAAATAACGCACATTGGTATAAAATAGATATACAAAATATACATAGAATAATATAAAATCGTATCAAAATAAACACACAGAATATCAATAAAATAATGTCATTTTGTAAGAAAACAAAGATGCAAAATACCCATAAAATAAAGCATATTTTTATAAAAATACATATACAAAAATACACATAGAATAGCTAAATTTGTATTAAAATTAATATACAAAATGCACGTACAATAAGGTAAATTTGTATTGAAAAAATATACAAAATGCACATAAAACAATGTATATTTGTTTCAAAATATATATACGAATACACATAAAATAACGCATATTTCTATAGAAATATATATACAAAATACACATGAAATGACGTAAATACGTATAAAAATATATATACAATACATTAAATAATGTAAATTGCATCAAAATAAATAAACAAAATATTAATAAAAGAATGAGTATTTGTATGAAAATAGATATACAAAATACACATAAAATATTGTAAATTTGTATAAAACTCTATACAAAAATACACAAAAAATAATTTAAATTTGCATAAAATATATATATAAAATACACATGAAATTAGGTAAATTCTATTGAAATACATATACAAAATACACATAAAATAATGTAAATTTGGATAAAATATATATACAAAATGAACATTAAATAATGTAAATATTTATATAAAAAAATATATACAAAAAACACATAGAATAATGTTAAATCGTATCAAAATAAATAAAGAGAATATAAGTAAAATAATGTAAATTTGTATGAAAGTAAAGATGCAAAATATCCATATAATAACGCATATTTGAATAGAAATATATATACAAAAAGACATTTAAAATAGTTAAATTTGTATTAAAATAAATATACAAAATGCACGTACAATAAAGTAAATTTGTATTGAAATTGATATGCAAAATACACATTAATAATGTAAATTTGTATCAAAATATATATACGAATACTCATAAAATAGAGTAAATTTCTATGAAAATATACATACAAAATAGATATACAAAATAAACATGTGTATTTGTTAAAAATATTTTGAAACGAATTTAAATTATTTTATGTATTTTGTATATATATTTCAATTCAAATTTAGCTTATTTTGTGTGTATTTTGTATATCTATTTTCATACAAATTTAATTACTTCTGTGTATTTTTGTATATAGTTTTATACAAATTTACGTTATTTTATGTGCATTTTGTATATTTATATTTATACAAATACACATTCTCTTATTGGTATTTTGTTTATTTATATTTATACGAATTTACATTATTTTATGTGTATTTTGTATACATTTTTGATTCGTATTTATTTGTATTTATATATATATATATATATATATATATATATATATATATATATATATATATATATATATATATATATATATATATATATATATATATATATATATATATATATATATATATATATATATATATATATATATATATATATATATATATATATATATATATATATATATATATATTTATAGAAATCAACGTTATTTTATGTGTATTCGTATATATATTTAGAAACAAATTTACATTGTTTTATATGTTTTTTGCATATCTATTTCAATACAAATTTACCTTATTGTATGTGCATTTTGTATATTTATTTTAATACAAATTCAAATATTTTATGTGTATTTTGGTATATATAATTTTATAAAAAATGCGTTTTTTTTATAGGTACTTTGCATCTTAGTTTTCATACAAATGTACAATATTTTATTAATATTCTGCGTATATATTTTGATACGATTTTATATTATACTATTTGTGTTTTGTATATATTTTTTTATACATATTTTCATTATTTAATGTGTATTTTTTATATATATTTTATACATATTAACGTTATTTTAAGTGTATTTGTTTATATAATTTCATTCAAATTTACATTATTTTAAGTGTATTTAGTATATGTATTTCAATACAAATTTACCTAATTTTATGTGTATTTTGTATATTTATTTTCATACAAATTTAAATTATTTATGTGTTTTTTTGTATATACATATAGAGTAAATTTCTATGAAAATATATATTCAAAATACATATAAAATTATGTAAATAAGTATAAAAATATATATATCAAATACACCTAAAAAAATAAAAATTCGTATCAAAATAAATAAACAAAATTCCGATAAAAGAACGTATATTTGTAGGAAAATAAATATACAAAATACACATAAAATTACGAAAATTTGAATAAAAATATATACAAAAGAAAAACAAAAAAATAAATTTCAATTTGTATGAAAATAGATATACAAAATACACATATAATTAGTTAAATTTGTATATAAATACATGTACAAAATTCACATAAAATAATGTAAATTTGTATGAAATGAAAACAAATTCACATAAAATAACGCACATTGGTATAAAATAGATATACAAAATATACATAGAATAATATAAAATCGTATCAAAATAAACACACAGAATATCAATAAAATAATGTCATTTTGTAAGAAAACAAAGATGCAAAATACCCATAAAATAAAGCATATTTTTATAAAAATACATATACAAAAATACACATAGAATAGCTAAATTTGTATTAAAATTAATATACAAAATGCACGTACAATAAGGTAAATTTGTATTGAAAAAATATACAAAATGCACATAAAACAATGTATATTTGTTTCAAAATATATATACGAATACACATAAAATAACGCATATTTCTATAGAAATATATATACAAAATACACATGAAATGACGTAAATACGTATAAAAATATATATACACAATACACATTAAATAATGTAAATTCGCATCAAAATAAATAAACAAAATATTAATAAAAGAATGAGTATTTGTATGAAAATAGATATACAAAATACACATAAAATATTGTAAATTTGTATAAAACTCTATACAAAAATACACAAAAAATAATTTAAATTTGTATAAAATATATATATAAAATACACATGAAATTAGGTAAATTCCTATTGAAATACATATACAAAATACACATAAAATAATGTAAATTTGGATAAAATATATATACAAAATGAACATTAAATAATGTAAATATTTATATAAAAAAATATATACAAAAAACACATAGAATAATGTTAAATCGTATCAAAATAAATAAAGAGAATATAAGTAAAATAATGTAAATTTGTATGAAAGTAAAGATGCAAAATATCCATATAATAACGCATATTTGAATAGAAATATATATACAAAAAGACATTTAAAATAGTTAAATTTGTATTAAAATAAATATACAAAATGCACGTACAATAAAGTAAATTTGTATTGAAATTGATATGCAAAATACACATTAATAATGTAAATTTGTATCAAAATATATATACGAATACTCATAAAATAGAGTAAATTTCTATGAAAATATACATACAAAATAGATATACAAAATAAACATGTGTATTTGTTAAAAATATTTTGAAACGAATTTAAATTATTTAATGTATTTTGTATATATATTTCAATTCAAATTTAGCTTATTTTGTGTGTATTTTGTATATCTATTTTCATACAAATTTAATTACTTGTGTATTTTGTATATAGTTTATACAAATTTACGTTATTTTATGTGCATTTTGTATATTTATACAAATACACATTCTCTTATTGGTATTTTGTTTATTTATATTTATACGAATTTACATTATTTTATGTGTATTTTGTATACATTTTTGATTCGTATTTACTTAATTTTATTTGTATTTTGTATATATATATATATATATATATATATATATATATATATATATATATATATATATATATATATATATATATATATATATATATATATATATATATATATATATATATATGTGTATTTGTATAAATATTTATAGACAAATTTACTATATTTTATGTTTTATATATATATATATATATATATATATATATATATATATATATATATATATATATATATATATTTATATTTATATATATATATATATATATATATATATATATATATATATATATATATATATATATATATATTTCAATTCAAATTTAGCTTATTTTGTGTGTATTTTGTATATCTATTTTCATACAAATTTAATTACCTCTGTGTATTTTTGTATATAGTTTTACACAAATTTACGTTATTTTATGTGTATTTTGTATATTTATATTTATGCAAATACACATTCTTTTTTTGGTATTTTGTTTATTTATTTTGATACGAATTTACATTATTTTATGTGTAATTTGTATACATTTTTTTATACGTATTTACTTCATTTTATGTGTATTTTGCATATCTATTTTCAAACAAATTTAAATTATTTTTGTGTATTTTTGTATATATTTTTATACAAATTTTAGTTATTTTATTTGTTTTTTGTATATATATTTTCTTTTTCTTTTATTGGAATTTTGTGTATTTATTTTGTTACGAGTTTACATTATTTTATGTGTATTTTGTATATATATTTTTCTACGTATTTAAATTATTTTATGTGTATTTTATATATACATTTTCATAAAAATTTACGTTATTTTATTGTGTGTATTCGTATATTTTGAAACAAATTTTATACAAATTCATGTTATTTTATGTGTATTTGTATATATATTTTCATACAAATTTATATTATTTTATGTGTATTTTTACATATATTTTATTACAAATTTACCTTATTTTATGTTTATTTTGTATATATATTTCATTCAATTTTAAATTATTTAATGTGTTTATTTGTATTTGTATTTAGGTTATTTTATGTGTGTTTTCTATATATATTTTCATCCAAAATTACATTAATTTATTGTTATTTTCTTAATTTAACTCGATACGAATTTAGATTATTTCATAGGTATTTTGTATACATATTTTTATACTCATTTACATTATCTAATGTGTATTTTGTATATATATTTTTGATGCAAATTAATTTTTGTGCATTTTTGTACATATATTTTTATAGAAATTTGCGTTATTTTATGTGTATTTTGTATATGTTTTCTCATACAAATTGACATTATTTAATTAGTTTTTTGTTTATTTATTTTGATACGAATGACATGATTATTTGTGTATTTTGTACATATTTTTTGTATACGTATTTACATTACATAATGTGTATTTTGTTTATATATTTTTATACAAATTTACGTTATTATATGTGTATTTGTTAAAAATATTTTGAAACAAATTTACTTTATTTTATGTATTTTGTATATATATTTCAATTCAAATTTAGCTTATTTTGTGTGTATTTTGTATATCTATTTTCATACAAATTTAATTACTTCTGTGTATTTTTGTATATAATTTTATACAAATTTACGTTATTTTATGTGCATTTTGTATATTTATACAAATACACATTCTTTTATTGGTATTTTGTTTATTTATATTTATACGAATTTACATTATTTTATGTGTATTTTGTGTACTTTTTCTATTTGTATTTACTTAATTTTATGTGTATTTAGTATATATATCTTTATAGAAATCTACTTTATTATATGTGTATTCGTATTTTGAAACAAATTTACATTGTTTTATATGTATTTTGCATATCTATTTCAATACAAATTTACCTTATTGTATGTGCATTTTGTATATTTATTTTAATACAAATTCAAATATTTTATGTGTATTTTGGTATATATAATTTTAAAAAAATGCGTTATTTTATAGGTATTTTGCATCTTAGTTTTCATTCAAATTTACATTATTTTATTAATATTCTGTGTATATATTTTGATACGATTTTATATTATAATATTTGTGTTTTGTATATATTTTTTTATACATATTTTCATTATTTAATGTGTATTTTTTATATATATTTTATACAAATTTACGTTATTTTAAGTGTATTTCTTTATATAATTTCATTCAAATTTACATTATTTTAAATGTATTTTGTATACGTATTTCAATACAAATTTACCTAATTTTATGTGTATTTTGTATATTTATTTTCATACAAATTTAAATTATTTTTGTGTTTTTTTGTATATAGTTTTATACAAATTTAGGTTATTTTATGTGTATTTTCTATATCTAGTTTCATACAAATACACATTCTTTTATTGATATTTTGTTTATTTATTTTGACGCGAGTTTACATTATTTAATGGCTTCCTACAAATGAATAGACCATTTATTATTATTATTATTATTTTATTGCTATTTTGTTTATCTATTTTGATACGAATTACATGATTATATGTGTATTTTGTATATGTTTTTTATACGTGTTTACATTATTTAATGAGTATTTTGTTTATATATTTTTAAACAAATTAACGTTATTAAATGTGTATTTGTGTAAATATTTTGATACAAATTTACATTATTTTATGTATTTTGTATATACATTTCAATTCAAATTTAGCTTTTTTTTTTTTGTATATCTATTTTCATACAAATTTAATTACTTCTGTGTATTTTTGTATATAGTTTAATACAAATTTACGTTATTTTATGTGTATTTTGTATATTTATATTTATACAAATACACATTCTTTTATTGGTATTTTGTTTATTTATTTTGATACGAATTTACATTATTTTATGTGTATTTTGTATACATTTGTTTATACGTATTTACTTCTTTTTATGTGTATTTTGTATATATTTTTATAGAAATCTACGTTATTTTGTGTGTATTCGTATATATATTTTGAAACAAATTTACATTGTTTTATATGTATTTTGCATATCTATTTCAATACAAATTTACCTTATTGTATGTGCATTTTGTATATTTATTTTAATACAAATTCAAATATTTTATGTGTATTTTGGTATATATATTTTTATAAAAAAATGCGTTTCTTTATGGGTATTTTGCATCTTAATTTACATACAAATTTACATTATTTTATTAAGATTCTGTGTATTTATTTTGATACTATTTTACATTATTCTATTTGTGTTTTGTATATATATTTTTTTATACATATTTACATAATTTAATGTGTATTTTTTATATATATTTTATACAAATTTACGTAATTTTAGGTGTATTTTTTATATATTTTCATTCAAATTTAAATATTATTTTATGTATATTTTGTACATGTATTTAAATACAAATTTATTTAATTATATGAGTATTTTGTATTTCCATTTTCATACAAATTTAAATAAATTTTGTGTATTTTTGTATATATTTTTATACAAATATATTTTGTATATTTTTTTTCCTACATATATACGTTCTTTTATCGTAGTTTTGTTTATTTATTTTTATACGAATTTTCATTATTTTAGGTGTATTTGATATGTATATTTTTATACTTATTTATATCATTTTATTTGTGTTTTGAATATATATTTTCATAGAAATTTACTCTATTTTATGGGTATTCGTATATATATTTTGATACAAATTTACATTATTTATGTTTATTTTTCATATCTATTTCAATACAAATTTACCATATTGTATGTGTATTTTGTATATTTATTTTAATACAAATTTAATTATTTTATGTGTATTTTTGTAAAAATATGCGTTATTATTTGGGTATTTTGCATCTTTATTTTCATACAAATTTACATTATTTTATTGGTATTCTGTTTATTTATTTTGATACGATTTTACATTATTCTATGTGTATTTTGTATATATATTTTTATACACATTTACATTATTTAATGTATATTTTGTATATATATTTTACAAAAATTTTAAGCTATTTTATGTGTATTTGTTTATATATTTTCATACAAATTTACAATATTTTATGTGTAATTTGTATATGTATTTCAATACAGATTTGCCTAATTTTATGTGTATTTTGCATATCTATTTTCAAATAAATTTAAATTATTTTTATGTATTTTTTATATATTTTTATACAAATTTTAGTAATTTATTTGTATTTTGTATTTATATTTTCCTACAAATATACATTCTTTTAGTGGAATTTTGTTCATTTATTTTCATAAGAATTTACATAATTTTATGTGTATTTTGTATATATATTTTTCTACGTATTTACATTATTTTATGTGTATTTTTTATATATATTTTCATAAAAATTTACGTTATTTTATTGTGTGTATTCGTATATGTTTTGATACAAATTTACATTATTTTATGTTTATTTTGCATATCTATTTCAATATAGATTTACCTTATTGTATGTGTATTTTGTATATTTATTTTAATACAAATTTAATTATTTTATGTGTACTTTGTATACATTTTCTTATACGTATTTACTTTTTTTAATGTGTATTTTGTATATATATTTTTATAGTAATCTACGTTATTTTATGTGTATTCGTATATATATTTTGAAGCAAATTTACATTGTTTTATATGTATTTAGCATATCTATTTCAATATAAATCTACCTTATTGTATGTGCATTTTGTATATTTATTGTAATACAAATTTAAATATTTTATTATTTTGGTATGTATATTTTTATAAAAAGTTTTATATAAATTTAAAATATTTTATGTGTATTTTGTATATCAATTTTCATACAAATACACATTTTTTATTGATATTTTGTTTATTTATTTTGACGCGAATTCACATTATTTAATGTGTATTGTGTATATATATTTTTATACGTATTTACGTCATTTCATGTGTATTTTGTATATATATTTCTATAGAAATATATGTTATTTTTTGTGTATTCGTATATATATTTTGAAACAAATATACATTGTTTTATGTGCATTTTCCATATTTTTTCAATATAAATTTACCTTATTGTACGTGCATTTTGTATATTAATTTTAATACAAATTTAATTATTCTATGTGTATTTTTGTATATGTATTTTCATAAAAAAAATGCTTTATTTTATTGGTATTTTGCATCTTTATTTTCATACAAATTTACCTTATTTTATTGATATTCTGTGTATTTATTTTGATACGATTTTACATTATTCTATGTATATTTTGTATATATATTTCATACAAATGAACGTTATTTTATGTGAATTTGTTTTCATTTCATACAAATTTACATTATTTTATGTGTATTTTGTACATGTATTTAAATATAAATTTAACTAATTATATGTGTATTATGTATATATATTTTCATACAAATTGAAATTAATTTTGTGTATTTTAGTATATATTTTTATTCAAATTTTCGTAATTTTATATGAATTTTGTATATTTATTTTCCTACAAATATACGTTCTTTTATCGGAATTTTGTTTATTTATTTTGATACGAATTTTCATTATTTTAGGTGTATTTGATATATATATTTTTATACTTATTTACATAATTTTATATGTATTTTGAATATATATTTTCATAGAAATTTACTCTATTTTATGTGTATTCGTATATATATATTTTGATACAAATTTACATTATTTATGTGTATTTGGCATATCTATTTCAATACAAATTTTCTTTATTGTATGTGCCTTTTGTATATTTATTTTGATGCAAATTTAATTATTTTATGTGTATTTTTGTATAGAGTTTTATACAAATTTACAGTATTTTATGTGTATTTTGTATATCTATTTTCATACAAATACACATTCTTTTATTGATATTTTGTTTATTTATTTTGATGCGAATTTACATTTTTTAATGTGTATTGTGTATATATATTTTTATACGTATCTACGTCATTTCATGTGTATTTTGTATATATATTTCTATAGAAATATACGTTATTTTATGTGTATTCCTATATATATTTTGAAATAAATATACATTGTTTTATGTGCATTTTGTATATTTTTTCAATACAAATTTACCTTATTGTACGTGCAATTTGTATATTAATTTTAATACAAATTTAGCTATTCTATGTGTATTTTTCTATATGTATTTTTATAAAAATATGCTTTATTTTATGAGTATTTTGCATCTTTATTTTCATACAAAACTACATTATTTTATTGATATTCTGTGTATTTATTTTGATACGATTTTACATTATTCTATGTATATTTTGTATATCTATTTTATACCAATGTACGTTATTGTATGTGAATTTGTTTTCATTTCATACAAATTTACTTTATTTTATGTGAATTTTGTACATGTATTTAAATACAAATTTTACTAATTATATGTTTATTTTGTATATCTATTTTCATACAAATTGAAATTTATTTTTTTAGTTTTTTTTGTATATATTTTTATTCAAATTTTCGTAATTTTATGTGTATTTTGTATATTTATTTTCCTACAAATATACGTTCTTTTATCGGAATTTTGTTTATTTATTTTGATACGAATTTTTATTTCTTTAGGTGTATTTGATATATATATTTTTATACTTATTTACATAATTTTATATGTATTTTGAATATATATTTTCATAGAAATTTACTCTATATGTATATACAAAAAAACACAAAAATAATTTAAATTTGTATGAAAATAAATATACAAAATACACATAAAATTAGGTAAATTTGTATTGAAATACATATACTAAATACACTTAAAATAATGTAAATTTGAATGAAATTATATAAACAAATACACTTAAAATAACGTTAATTTGTATAAAATATATATAAAAAAGGCACATTAAATAATGAAAATATGTATAAAAAAATATATACAAAACACAAATAGTATAATATAAAATCGTATCAAAATATATACATAGAATATTAATAAAATAATGTACATTTGAATGAAAACTAAGATGCAAAATACCTATAAAATAACGCATTCTTTATAAAATTATATATACCAAAATACACATAAAATATTTGAATTTGTATTAAAATAAATATACAAAATCCACATACAATAAGGTAAATTTGTATTGAAATAGATATGCAAAAAACATATAAAACAATGTAAATTTGTTTCAAAATATATATTCAAATACACATAAAATAACGTAGATTTCTATAAATATATATATACAAAATACAAATAAAATTAAGTAAATACGAATCAAAAATGTATACAAAATACACATAAAATAATGTAAATTCGTATAAATATAAATAAACAAAATACCAATAAGAGAATGTGTATTTGTATAAATATAAATATACAAAATGCACATAAAATAACGTAAATTTGTATAAAACTATATACAAAAATACACAGAAGTAATTAAATTTGTATGAAAATAGATATACAAAATACACACAAAATAAGCTAAATTTGAATTGAAATATATATACAAAATACATAAAATAAATTAAACTCGTTTCAAAATACTTTTAACAAATTCACATGTGTATTTTGTATATCTATTTTGAATGTATATTTTCATAGAAATTTACTCTATTTTATGAGTATTCGTATATATATTTTGATACAAATTTACATTATTAATGTGTATTTTGCATATCTATTTCAATACAAATTTACTTTATTGTACGTGCATTTTGTATATTTATTTTAATCCAAATTTAATTATTTTATATGTCTTTTTCTATATATATTTTTATGCAAATATGCGTTATTATATGGATATTTTGCACCTTTATTTTCATACAAATTTACATTATTTTATTGATATTCTCTTTATTTATTTTGATACGATTTAACATTATTCAATGTGTTTTTTGTGTATATTTTTTTATATATATATTTACATTATTTAATGTTCATTTTGTATATATATTTTATCCAAATTTACATTATTTTATGTGTATTTGTTTATATATTTTCATACATATTTACATTATTTTATGTGTTTTTTGTATATATATTTTTCTACGTATTTAAATTATTTTATGTGTATTTTGTATATACATTTTCATAAAAAAATTACGTTATTTTATTGTGTATAAGTATATATTTTGATACAAATTTTATACAAATTCATGTTATTTAATGTGTATTCGTGTCAAAATAAATTAACAAAATATCATGAAAAGAATGTGTATTTGTATAAAAATAGATAATAGATAATAAATTTGTATAAAATATATATGCAAGATACACATTAAATAATGTAAATATGTATAAAAAAAGTATATACAAAAAACAAATATTATAATGTAAAATCGTATCAAAATAAATACACCGAATATTAATAAAATAATGTAAATTTGTATGAAAATAAAGATGCAAAATTCCCATAAAATAGCGCATTTCTTATAAAAATATATATACCAAAATACACATAAAAAATTTAAATTTGTATTGAAATAAATATACAAAATGCACATACAATAAGGTAAATTTGTATTGAAAGAGATATGCAAAAATACATATAAAACAATGTAAATTTGTTTAAAAATATATATACGAATACAAATAAAAAACGTAAATTTCTATAAAAATATATATACAAAATACACATAAAATTAAGTAAATACGTATAAAAAAAATGTATACAAAATACACATAAAATAATGTAAATTCGATTTAAAATAAATAAACAAAATACCAATAAAAGAATGTGTATTTGGATAAATATAAATATTCAAAATACATATACAAAATAAACATAAAATAAGGTAGATTTGTAATAAAATATATGTACAAAATACACATCAAATAATGTAAATTTATATAAAAATATATATACAAATACACATAAAATACCATGAATTTGTATAAAAATATATATTCAAAATAAATATTAAATAATGTAAAAGCGTATAAAAATATATATACAAAGTACATATAAAATAATGTAAATTCGTATCAATATAAATCAACAAAACACCAAAAAAATAATATATATATGAATGAAAATAAATTTACAAAATATACATAACATAACTAAAATTTGTATTAAAATATATACAAAAATACATAGAAATAATTTGAGTTTGTATGAAAATAGATATACAAAATACACATAAAACTAGGTAAATTTCTTTTGAAATGTATATACAAAATAGCCATAAAATATTGTAAATTTGTGTCAAAATATATAAACAAATGCACATAAAATAACGTAAATTTGTATGAAAAATATATACAAAATACACATAGAATAATGTCAATTCGTATCAAAATGAATGAGCAGAATATCAATAAAATAATGTAAATTTGTATGAAAATAAAGATACAAAATACCCAAAAAATAAAGCATATGTTTATAAAAATACAGATACAAAAATACACATCGAATAATTAAATTTGTATTAAAATTAATATACAAAATGCATATATAATAAGGTAAATTTGTATTGAAAAAATATGCAGCATACACGTTTACTCATACAAATTTATATTATTTTATTGGTATTTTGTTTATTAGTTTTGATACGAATTACATGATTATATGTGTATTTTGTACACATTTTTTTATAGGTATTTACATTATTTATTGTGTATTTTGTTTATATATTTTCATACAAATTTACGTTATTATATATGTATTTGTATAAATATTTTGATACAAATTTACTTTATTTCATGTATTTTGTATATATATTTCAATTCAAATTTAGCTTATTTTGTGTGTATTTTGTATATATTTTCATACAAATTTAATTACTTCTGTGTATTTTTGTATATAGTTTTATATAAATTTACGTTATTTTATGTGTTTTTTGTATATTTATATTTATACAAATACACATTCTTTTATTGGTATTTTGTTTATTTATTTTGATACGATTTTACATTATTTTATGTGTATTTTGTATACATTTTTTTATACGTATTTACTTCATTTTATGTGTATTTTGTATATATATATTTTTATAGAAATCTACGTTATTTTATGTGTATTCGTATATATATTTTGAAACAAATTTACATTGTTTTATATGTATTTTGCATATCTATTTCAATACAAATTTACCTTATTGTATGTGTTTTTTGTATATTTATTTTAATACAAATTTAATTTTTTGAAGTGTATTTTGGTATATATATTTAAAAAAAAAAGCGTTATTTTATGGGTATTTTGCTTCTTTATTTTCATACAAATTTACATTATTTTATTAATATTCTGTGTATTTATTTTGATACGATTTTACATTATTCTTTTTGTGTTTTGTACATATTTTTTTTTATACAAATCTACGTTATTTTAAGTGTATTTGTTTATGTATTTTCATTCATATTTACATTATTTTATGTGTATTTTGTGTATGTATTTCAATACAAATTTACCTAATTTTATGTGTATTTTATATATTTATTTCCATATAAATTTAAAATATTTTTGTGTATTTTTGTATATAGTTTGATACAAATTTAGGTTATTTTATGTGTATTTTGTATATCTATTTTCATACAAATACACATTCTTTTATTTATATTTTGTTTATTTATTTTGACGCGAATTTACATTATTTAATGTGTATTTTGTATATATATTTTTATACGAATTTACATCATTTCATGTGTATTTTGTATAGTTTTAAACAAATTTATATTATTTAATGTGTATTTTGTATATATATATTTATACAAATACACATTCTTTTATTGGTATTTTGTTTATTTATTTTGATACTAATTTACATTGTTTTATGTGTACTTTGTATACATTTTTTATACGTATTTACTTAATTTTATGTGTATTTTGTATATATATTTTTATAGAAATCTACCTTATTTCATGTGTATTCGTATAAATATTTTGAAACAAATTTACATTGTTTATATGTATTTTGCATATCTATTTTTGTGTATTCTGTATTTATTTTTGTTATACATAGAATAATGTAAAATCGTATCAAAATAAGTACACAGAATATCAATAAAATAATTTAAATTTGTATGAAAATAAAGATGCAAAATACCCATAAAATAAAGCATTTTTTTTTAAATACATATACAAAAATACACCTAGAGTAATTAAATATGTGTTAAAATTAATATACAAAATGCACATTCAATAAGGTAAGTTTGTATTGAAAAAAAACGCAAAATACACATAAAACAGTGTAAATTTGTCTCAAAATATATATACGAATACATATAAAATAACGTTGATTTCTATAGGAATATATATACAAAATACACATGAAATAATGTAAATACGTATAAAAATATATATACAAAATACACATTAAATACTGTAAATTCGCGTCAAAATAAATAAACAAAATATCAACAAAAGAATGTGTATTTGTATGAAAATAGATATACAAAATACACATAAAATAACCTAAATTTGTATCAAACTATATACAAAAATACACAAAAATATTTTAAATTTGTATGAAAATAAATATACAAAATACACATAAAATTAGGTAAATTTGTATTGAAATGCATATACAAAATATACATAAAATAATGTAAATTTGAATGAAAAAACATAAACAAATACACTTAAAATAACGTAAATTTGTATAAAAAAATATATACAAAACACAAATAGAATAATGTAAAATCGTATCAAAATAAATACACAGAATATTAATAAAATAATGTAAATTTGTATGAAAATAAAGAGGCAAAATACCCATAAAATAACGCATTTTCTTTTATTTATAAAAATATATATACCAAAATACACATAAAAAAATTAAATTTGAATTAAAATAAATATATAAAAAACACATACAATAAGGTAAATTTGTATTGAAATAGATATGCAAAATACATATAACACAATGTAAATTTGTTTTAAAATATATATACGAATACACATAAAAGACGTAGATTTCTATAAAAATATATATACAAAATACACATAAAATTAAGTAAATACGTATAAAAAAAGTATACAAAATACACATAAAATAATGTAAATTCGTATCAAAATAAATATACAAAATACCAATAAAAGAATGTGTATTTTTATAAATATAAATATACAAAATACACATAAAATAACGTAAATTTATATAAAACTATATACAAAAATACACAGAAGTAGTTTAATTTGTATGAAAATAGATATACAAAATAAGGTAAATTCGTTTCAAATTTAATAAAGAAAATTCAGATAAAAGAAAGTATATTTGTAGAAAAAATCAATATACAAAATACACATAAAATAACGAAAATTTGTTTGAAAATATATAAAAAAATAAACAAAAATAATTTCAATTTGTATGAAAATAAATATACAAAATACCCATGTATTTTGTATATCTATTTTCACACAAATTTAATTACTTTTGTGTATTTTTGCATATAGTTTTATATAAATTTACGTTATTTTATTTGTATTTTGTATATTTATATTTATACAATACACATTCTTTTATTAGTATTTTTTTTTTGATACGAGTTTACATTATTTTGTGTATTTTGTATACCTTTTTTTATACGTATTTACTTCATTTTATGTGTATTTTGTATATTTATTTTCATAGAAATCTACGTTATTTTATGTGTATTCGTATATATATTTTGAAAAAAATTTACATGGTTTTATATGTATTTTGCATATCTATTTCAATACAAATTTACCTTATTGTATGTGCATTTTGTATATTTATTTTAATACAAATTCAAATATTTTATGTGTGTCTTGGTATAAATATTTTTATAAAAAATGCGTTATTTTATGGGTATTTTGCATCTTAATTTTCATACAAATTTACATTATTGTATTAATATATTGTGTATTTATTTTGATACGATTTTATATTATTCTATTTGTGTTTTGTATATATTTTTTTATACATATTTACATTATTTAATGTGTATTTTTTATATATATTTTATACAAATTAACGTTATTTTAAGTGTATTTGTTTATATATTTTCATTCAAATTTACATTATTTTATGTGTATTTTGTAAATGTATTTCAATACAAATTTACCTAATTTTATGTGTATTTTGTATATTTATTTTCATACAAATTAAAATTATTTTTGTGTATTTTTGTATATAGTTTTATACAAATTTAGGTGATTTTATGTGTATATTGTATATCTATTTTCATACAAATACACATTCTTTTATTGATATTTTGTTTATTTATTTTGACGCGAGTTTACATTATTTAATTTGTATTTTATATATATATTTTTATACGTGTTTACATCATTTGATGTGTATTTTGTATATATATTTCTATAGAAATCTACGTTGATTTATGAGTATTCGTATAGAGATTTTGAAATAAATTTACACTGTTTTATGTGTATTTTGCATATTTTTTCAATACAAATTTACCTTATTGTATTTGCATTTTGTATATTAATTTTAATACAAATTTAATTATACTCTGTGTATTTTTGTATATGTATTTTTATAAAAATATGCTTTATTTTATGGGTATTTTGCATTTTTATTTTCATACAAATTTACATTATTTTGTTTATATTCTGTTTATTTTTTTAAAACTATTTTACATTATTCTATGTGTATTTTGTATATCTATTTTTATACGTTTTTACTTAATTTATGTGTATTTTGTATATTTATTTTTATAGAAATCTACGTTATTTTATGTGTATTCGTATATATATTTTGAAACAAATTTACATTGTTTTATATGTATTTTTGCATATCTCTTTCAATACAAGTTTACCTTATTGTATGTGCATTTTGTATATTTACTTCAATACAAATTTTAATATTTTATGTGTATTTTGGTATAGATATTTTTATAAGAAATGCACTATTTGATGGGAATTTTGCATCTTTATTTTCATACAAATTTACATTATTTTATTAATATTCGGTGTATTTATTTTGATACGATTTCACATTATTCTATTTGTTTTTTGTATATATTTTTTTATACATATTTACATTATTTAATGTGTATCTTGCATATATATTTCATACAAATTTATTATCTATTATTTATTTTCATACAAATACACATTCTTTTCATGATATTTTGTTTATTTATTTTGACACGAATTTACCTAGATATGTATTTTGTATATATATTTTTATACGTAATTACATAATTTCATGTGTATTTTGTATATATATTTCTATAAAAATCTAAGTTATTTTATGTGTATTCGTATATATATTTTGAAACAAATTTACTTTGTTTTATATGTATTTTTGAATATCTCTTTCAAAACATATTTAATTTACTGTATATGCATTTTGTATATTTATTTCAATACAAATTTAAATATTTGATGTGTATTTTGGTATATATATTTTTATAAAAAATGCGCTATTTTATGGAATTTTGCATCTTTCTTTTCATACAAATTTACATTATTTTATTCATATTCTGTGTATTTATATTGATAGGACTTTACATTATTTTATTTCTTTTTTGTATATATTTTTTTATTCACATTTACGTTATTTAATGTGTATCTTGCATATATATTTTATACAAATTTACGTTATTTTAAGTGTATTTGTTTATATATTTTCATTCAAACTTACATTATTCTATGTGTATTTTGTATATGTATTTCAATACAAATTTACCTAATGTTATGTGTATTTTGTATATTTCTTTTCATACAAATTTTAAATATTTTTGTGTATTTTTGTATATAGTTTTATACAAATTTAGGTTATTTTATGTACGCATTTACTTTATTTAATGTGTGTTTTCTATGTATATTTTTATGCAAATTTACTTTATTTTATGTGCATTTTTGTACATATATTTTTTTTTAAATTTGCGTTAATTTATGTGTATTTGTATATGTTTTCTCATACAAATTTACATTATTTGATTGCTATTTTGATTATTTATTTTGATACGAATGAAAATAGATATACAAAATATACATAAAATAAACTAAATTTGTATTGAAATATATATACAAAATACATAAAATAACGTAAATTTGTTTTAAAATATACAAAATACACATTAAATAATGTAAATATGTATAAAAAAATATATACAAAACACAAATAGAATAATGTAAAATCGTATCAAAATAAATACACAGAATATTAATAAAACAATGTAAATTTGTATGAAAATAAAGATGCAAAATACCCATTAAATAACGCATTTTTTATAAAAATATATATACCAATATACACATGAAAATATTAATTTGTATTAAAATAAATATACAAAATACACATACAATAAGGTAAATCTGTATTGAAATAGATATGCAAAATACATATAAAACAATGTAAATTTGTTTCAAAATATATATACGAATACACATAAAATAACGTAGATTTGTATAAAAATATATATACAAAATACACATAAAATGAAGTAAATACGTATAAGAAAATGTATACAAAATACACATAAAATAATGTAAATTCGTATGAAAATAAATAAACAAAATACCAATAAAAGAATGTGTATTTGTATAAATATAAATATACAAAATACACATAAAATAACGTTAATTTGTATAAAACTATACAAAAATACACAGAAGTAATTAAATTCGAATGAAAATAGATATACAAAATACAGATAAAATAAGCTAAATTTTAATTAAAATGTATATTCAAAATACAATTTTTTATGTGTATATTTGTATTTGTATTTAGGTTATTTTATGTGTATTTTGTATATATATTTTCTTCCAAAATTACATTATTTTATTGGTATTTTCTTAATTTAAATCGATACGATTTTAGATTATTTCATAGGTATTTTCTATACATATTTTTATACTCATTTACATTATCTAATGTGTGTTTTGTATATATGTTTTTATACAAATTTATTTTATGTTCATTTTTGTACATATATTTTTATAAAAATTTGCGTTATTTTATGTATATAGTTTTATATAAATTTACGTTATTTTATGTGCATTTTGTATATTTATATTTACACAAATACACATTCTTTTATTGGTATATTGTTTATTTACATTTATACGAATTTACATTATTTTATGTGTATTTTGTATACTTTTTTTTTACGTATTTATTAATTTTATAAGTATTTTGTATATGTATTTTTATAGAAATCTACGTTATTTTATGTGTATTCGTATATATATTTTGAAACAAATTTACATTATTTTATATGTATTTTGCATATCTATTTCAATACAAATTTACCTTATTGTATGTGCATTTTGTATATTTATTTTAATACAAATTGAAATATTTTATGTGTATTTTGGTATCAATATTAAAAAAAAAAGCGTTATTTTATAGGTATTTTGCATCTTAATTTTCATACAAATTTACATGATTTTATTAATATTCTGTGTATATATATATATATATATATATATATATATATATATATATATATATATATATATATATATATATATATATATATATATATATATATATATATATATATATATATATATATATATATATATATATATATATATATATATATATATACATAAAATAACGTAGATTTCTATAAAAATACATATACAAAATACACATAATATTAAGTAAATACGTATAAAAAAATGTATACAAAATACACATTAAATAATGTAAATACGTATAAATGTAAATAAACAATATACCAATAAAAGAATGTGTATTTGTATAAATATAAATATACAAAATGCATATAAAATAACGTAAATTTATATAAAACTATATACATAAAATAACGCAAATTTCTATAAAAATATATGTACAAAAATGAACATAAAATAAATTTGCATAAAAATTAATATACAAAACACACTTTAGATAATGTAAATGAGTATAAAAATATGTATTCAAAATACCTATGAAATAATCTAAATTCGTATCGAATTAAATTAAGAAAATATCAATAAAATAATGTAATTTTGGATGAAAATATATATACAAAATACACATAAAATAACCTAAATACAAATACAAATATACACATAAAATAATTTAAAATTGAATGAAATAAATATACAAAATAAACATAAAATAAGGTAAATTTTGTTATGAAATATATGAAAAAATACTCATAAAATAATATAAATTTGTATGAAAATATATATACAAATACACATTAAATAACATGAATTTGTATAAAATTTGTATCAAAATATATAC
This sequence comes from Eriocheir sinensis, assembly GCF_024679095.1. Taxonomy (NCBI): domain Eukaryota; kingdom Metazoa; phylum Arthropoda; class Malacostraca; order Decapoda; family Varunidae; genus Eriocheir; species Eriocheir sinensis. Next base: position 109,962 of record NW_026111566.1, on the reverse strand, counting down.
TTATACACACAATAAAATAATGTAATTTTTTTATGAAAATGTATATACAAAATACACATAAAATAATTTAAATACGTAGAAAAATATATATACAAAAAACACATAAAATAATGTAAATTTGTATGAAAATATATAAACAAATACACATAAAATAATGTAAATTTGGATAAAATATATATACAAAATGAACATTAAATAATGTAAATATGTGTATAAAAAAATATACAAAATACACAGAATAATGTTAAATCGTAGCAAAATAAATAAAGAGAATATCAATAAAATAATGTAAATTTGAATAAAAATAAAGATGCAAAATATCCATAAAATAAAGCATATTTTTATAAAAATACATATACAAAAATACATATAGATTAATCAGATCTGTATTAAAATTAATATTTTTAAAATGCACATACAATAAGGTAAATGTGAATTGAAAAAATATGCAAAATACACATAAAATAATGTAAATTTGTTTCAAAATATATATACGAATACACATAAAATAACGTAGATTTCTATAAAAATATATATACAAAATACATATAAAATGATGTAAATACGTATAAGAAAATGTATACAAAATACACATAAAATAATGTAAATTCGTATCAAAATAAATAAACTAAATGCCAATAAAAGAATGTTTACTTGTATAAATATAAATATACAAAATACACATAAAATAACGGAAAATTGTATAAAACTATATACAAAAATAAACAAAAATAATTAAATTTGTATGAAAATAGATATACAAAAGACACATAAAATAAGCTAAATTTGAATTGAAATAAATATAGAAAATACATAAAATAATGTAAATTTGTATCAAAATATATATTCAAATACACATATATTAAAATTAATATACAAAATGCGTATATAATTAGGTAAATTTGTATTGAAAAAATATGCAACATACACGTTTACTCATACAAATTTATATTATTTTATTGGTATTTTGTTTATTTATTTTGATACGAATTACATGATTATATGTGTATTTTGTACATATTTCTTTATACGTATTTACATTATTTAATGTGTATTTTGTTTATATATTTTCATACAAATTTACGTTATTATATGTGTATTTGTATAAATATTTTGATACAAATTTACTTTATTTCATGTATTTTGTATATATATTTCAATTCAAATTTAGCTTATTTTGTGTGTATTTTGTATATATTTTCATACAACTTTAATTACTTCTGTGTATTTTTGTATATAGTTTTATATAAATTTACGTTATTTTATGTGTATTTTGTATATTTATATTTATACAAATACACATTCTTTTATTGGTATTTTGTTTATTTATTTTGATGCGAATTTACATTATTTTATGTGTATTTTGTATACATTTTTTTATACGTATTTACTTCATTTTATGTGTATTTTGTATATATATTTTTATAGAAATCTACGTTATTTTATGTGTATTCGTATATATATTTTGAAACAATTTTACATTGTTTTATATGTATTTTGCATATCTATTTCAATACAAATTTACCTTATTAAATGTGTTTTTTGTATATTTATTTTAATACAAATTTAATTTTTGATGTGTATTTTGGTATATATATTTTTATAAATGCGTTATTTTATTTGTATTTTGCTTCTTTATTTTCATACAAGTTTACATTATTTTATTAATATTCTGTGTATTTATTTTGATACGATTTTACATTATTCTATTTGTGTTTTGTACATATTTTTTTTATACAAATTTACGTTATTTTAAGTGTATTTGTTTATGTATTTTCATTCAAATTTACATTATTTTATGTGTATTTTGTGTATGTATTTCAATACAAATTTACCTAATTTTATGTGTATTTTGTATATTTATTTTCATACAAATTTAAAATATTTTTGTTTATTTTTCTATATAGTTTGATACAAATTTAGGTTATTTTATGTGTATTTTGTATATCTATTTTCATACAAATACACATTCTTTTATTGATATTTTGTTTATTTATTTTGACGAGAATTTTATGTGAATTTGTTTTCACTTCATACAAATTTACATTATTTTGTGTATTTTGTACATGTATTTAAATACAAATTTAACTGATTATATGTGTATTTTGTATATCTATTTTCATACAAGTTGAAATTTATTTTTATGTTTTTTTGTATATATTTTTATTCAAATTTTCGTAATCTTATAAAAATATATATACCATAAAACACAAAATATTTAAATTTGCATTGAAATAAATATACAAAATGCACATACAATAAGGTAAATTTGTATTGAAAGAGATATGCAAAAATACATATAAAACAATGCAAATTTGTTTCAAAATATATATACGAATACAAATAAAAAAAACGTAGATTTCTATAAAAATATATATACAAAATACACATAAAATTAAGTAAATACGTATAAAAAATGTATACAAAATACACATAAAATAATGTAAATTCGAATTAAAATAAATAAACAAAATACCATTAAAAGAATGTGTATTTGGATAAATATAAATATACAAAATACACATACAAAATAAACATAAAATAAGGTAGATTTGTAAAAAAATATATGTACAAAATACACATAAAATAATGTAAATTTATATAAATATATATACAAATACACATAAAATACCATGAATTTGTATAAAAATATATATTCAAAATAAATATTAAATAATGGAAAAGCGTATAAAAATATATATACAAAGTACATATAAAATAATGTAAATTCGTATCAATATAAATCAACAAAACACCAATAAAATAATATATATTTGAATGAAAATAAATTTACAAAATACACATAACATAACTAAAATTTGTATTAAAATATATACAAAAATACATAGAAATAATTTGAGTTTGTATGAAAATAGATATACAAAATACACATAAAACTAGGTAAATTTCTTTTGAAATGTATATACAAAATACCCATAAAATATTGTAAATTTGTGTCAAAATATATAAGCAAATACATATAAAATAACGTAAATTTGTATGAAAAATATATACAAAATAAACATAGAATAATGTAAATTCGTATCAAAATGAATGAGCAGAATATCAATAAAATAATGTAAATTTGTATGAAAATAAAGATGTAAAATACCCAAAAAATCAAGCATATGTTTTAAAAATACAGATACAAAAATACACATCGAATAATTAAATTTGTATTAAAATTAATATAAAAAATGCGTATATAATAAGGTAGATTTGTATTGAAAAAATAGGCAACATACACGTTTACTCATACAAATTTATATTGTTTTATTGGTATTTTATTTATTTATTTTGATACGAATTACATGATTATATGTGTATTTTGTACGTATTTTTTATACGTATTTACATTATTTAATGTGTATTTTGTTTATATATTTTCATACAAATTTACGTTATTATATGTGTATTTGTATAAATATTTTGATACAAATTTACTTTATTTCATTTATTTTGTATATATATTTCAATTCAAATTTAGCTTATTTTGTGTGTATTTTGTATATATTTTCATACAAATTTAATTACTTCTGTGTATTTTTGTATATAGTTTTATATAAATTTACGTTATTTTATATGTATTTTGTATATTTATATTTATACAAGTACACATTCTTTTATTGGTATCTTGTTTATTTATTTTGATACGAATTTACATTATTTTATGTGTTTTTTTTATACATTTTTTTTATACGTATCTACTTCATTTTATGTGTATTTTGTATATATATTTTTATAGAATTCTACGTTATTTTATGTGTATTTGTATATATATTTTGAAACAAATTTACATTGTTTTATATGTATTTTGCATATCTATCTCAATACAAATTTACCTTATTGTATGTGTTTTTTGTATATTAATTTTCATACAAATTCAAATATTTTATGTGTATTTTGGTATATATATTTTTATAAATAAAAAAATGCGTTATTTTATGGGTATTTTGCTTCTTTATTTCCATACAAATTTACATTATTTTATTAATATTCTGTGTATTTATTTTGATACGATTTTACATTATTCTATTTGTGTTTTGTACATATTTTTTTGTACAAAATTACGTTATTTCAAATGTATTTGTTTATGTATTTTCATTCAAATTTACATTATTTTATGTGTATTTTGTGTATGTATTTCAATACAAATTTACCTGTATATTGTATATTTATTTTCATACAAATTAAAAATATATTTGTGTATTTTTGTATATAGTTTGATACAAATTTAGGTTATTTTATGTGTATTTTGTATATCTATTTTCATACAAATACACATTCTTTTATTGATATTTTGTTTATTTATTTTGACGCGAATTTTATGTGAATTTGTTTTCATTTCATACAAATTTACATTATTTTATGTGTATTTTGTACATGTATTTAAATACAAATTTAACTAATTATATGTGTATTTTGCATATCTATTTTCATACAAATTGAAATTTATTTTTTTGTTTTTTTGTATATATTTTTATTCAAATTTTCGTAATCTTATAAAAATATATATACCAAAATACAAATAAGATATTTAAATTTGCATTGAAATAAATATACAAAATGCACATACAATAAGGTAAATTTGTATTGAAAGAGATATGCAAAAATACATATAAAACAATGTAAATTTGTTTCAAAATATATATACGAATAAAAATAAAAAAACGTAGATTTCTATAAAAATATATATACAAAATACACATAAAATTAAGTAAATACGTATAAAAAAAATGTATACAAAATACACATAAAATAATGTAAATTCGAATTAATATAAATAAACAAAATACCAATAAAAGAATGTGTATTTGGATAAATATAAATATACAAAATACACATACAAAATAAACATAAAATAAGGTAGATTTGTAAAAAAATATATGTACAAAATACACATAAAATAATGTAAATTTATATAAAAATATATATACAAATACACATAAAATACCATGAATCTGTATAAAAATATATATTCAAAATAAATATTAAATAATGTAAAAGCGTATAGAAATATATATACAAAGTACATATAAAATAATGTAAATTCGTATCAATATAAATCAACAAAACTCCAATAAAATAATATATATTTGAATTAAAATAAATTTACAAAATACACATAACTTAACTAAAATTTCTAATAAAATATATACAAAAATACATAGAAATAATTTGAGTTTGTATGAAAATAGATATACAAAATACACATAAAACTAGGTAAATTTCTTTTGAAATGTATATACAAAATACCCATAAAATATTGTAAATTTGTGTCAAAATATATAAACAAATACTCATAAAATAACTTAAATTTGTATGAAAAATATATACAAAATACACATAGAATAATGTCAATTCGTATCAAAATGAATGAGCAGAATATCAATAAAATAATGTAAATTTGTATGAAAATAAAGATGCAAAATACCCAAAAAATAAAGCATATGTTTATAAAAATACAGATACAAAAATACACATCGAATAATTAAATTTGTATTAAAATTAATATACAAAATGAGTATATAATAAGGTATATTTGTATTGAAAAAATATGCAACATACACGTTTACTCATACAAATTTTTATTATTTTATTGGTATTTTGTTTATTTATTTTGATACGAATTACATGATTATATGTGTATTTATAACCTATTTTTGTATACGTATTTACATTATTTAATGTTTATTTTGTTTATATATTTTCATACAAATTTACGTTATTATATGTGTATTTGTATAAATATTTTGATACAAATTTATTTTATTTCATGTATTTTGTATATATATTTCAATTCAAATTTAGCTTATTTTGTGTGTATTTTGTATATATTTTCATACAAATTTAATTACTTCTGTGTATTTTTGTATATAGTTTTATATAAATTTACGTTATTTTATATGTATTTTGTATATTTATATTTATACAAATACACATTCTTTTATTGCTATTTTGTTTATTTATTTTGATACGAATTTACATTATTTTATGTGTTTTTTGTATATATTTTTTTATACGTATTTACATTATTTAATGTTTATTTTGTTTATATATTTTCATACAAATTTACGTTATTATATGTGTATTTGTATAAATATTTTGATACAAATTTATTTTATTTCATGTATTTGTATATATATTTCAATTCAAATTTAGCTTATTTTGTGTATTTTGTATATATTTTCATTCAAATTTAATTACTTCTGTGTATTTTTGTATATAGTTTTATATAAATTTACGTTATTTTATATGTATTTTGTATATTTATATTTATACAAATACACATTCTTTTATTGGTATTTTGTTTATTTATTTTGATACGTATTTACTTCATTTTATGTGTATTTTGTATATATATTTTTATAGAAATCTACGTTATTTTATGTGTATTCGTATATATATTTTGAAACAATTTTACATTGTTTTATAGGTATTTTGCATATCTATTTCAATACAAATTTACCTTATTGTTTTTTTTTTTGTATATTTATTTTAATACAAATTTAATTTTTTGATGTGTATTTTGGTATATATATTTTTATAAATAAAAAAATGCGATATTTTATGGGTATTTTGCTTCTTTATTTTCATACAAATTTACATTATTTTATTAATATTCTGTGTATTTATTTTGATACGATTTTACATTTTCTATTTGTGTTTTGTACATATTTATTTATACAAATTTACGTTATTTTAAGTGTCTTTGTTTATGTATTTTCATTCAAATTTACATTATTTTATGTGTATTTTGTGTATATATTTCAATACAAATTTACCTAATTTTATGTGTATTTTGTATATTTATTTTCATACAAATTTAAATTATTTTTGTGTATTTTTGTATATAGTTTTATACAAATTTAGGTTATTTTATGTGTATTTTGTATATCTATTTTCATACAAATACACATTCTTTTCTTGATATTCTGTTTATTGATTTTGACACGAGTTTACATTATTTAATGTGTATTTTGTATATATATTTTTATACGTATCTACATAATTTCATGTGTATTTTGTATAGTTTTCAACAAATTTATTAATTAATGTGTATATATATATATATATATATATATATATATATATATATATATATATATATATATATATATATATATATATATATATATATATATATATATATATATATATATATATATATATATATATATATATATATATATATATATATATATATATATATATATATATATATATATATATATATATATATATATATATATATATATATATATATATATATATATAACATCTATATATATATTTATTTATTTGTTTATTTATTTTGATACTAATTTACATTATTTTATGTGTTTTATACAGTTTTTATACGTATTTTCTTAATTTTATGTGTATTTTGTATATGTATTTTATAGAAATCTACCTTATTTCATGTGTATTCGTATAATTATTTTGAAACAAATTTACATTATTTTATTAATATTTACATTATTCTATTTGTGTTTTGTAAATATGTATACAAAATATATATACAAAACACAAATAGAATAATGTAAAATCGTATCATAATAAATACATAGAATGTAAATAAAATAATGTAAATTTGTATGAAAATAAAGATGCAAAATACCCATAAAATAACGCATTTTTTATAAATATACAAAATACACATGAAAGGATGTAAATATATATATATATATATATATATATATATATATATATATATATATATATATATATATATATATATATATATATATATATATATATATATATATATATATATATATATATATATATATATATATATATATATATATATATATATATATAAACATAAATAATGTAAATTCATCTCAAAATAAATAAACAAAATATCAATAAAAGAAGTGTATTTGTATGAAAATATATATGCAAAATACACATAACATAAATTTGTATAAAACTATACAAAAATACATAAAAATAATTTAAATTTGTATGAAAATAAATATACAAAATACACATAAAATTAGGTAAATTTGTATTGAAATACATATACAAAATACACATAAAATAATGTAAATTTGAATGAAAATACATAAACAAATACACTTAAAATAACGTAAATTTGAAAAAAAATATATACAATACACAAATAGAATAATGTAAAATCGTAACAAAATAAATACACAGAATATTAATAAAATAATGTAAATTTGTATGAAAATAAAGATGCAAAATACCCATAAAATAACGCATTTTTTTTATAGAAATATATTTATACAAAAATACACATAAAAAAACTAATTTGTATTAAAATAAGTATACAAAATACACATACAATAAGGTAAATCTGTATTGAAATAGATATGCAAAATACACATCAATAATGTTAATTTGTATCAAAATATATATACGAATACTCATAAAATAGAGTAAATTTCTATGAAAATAAAATAATGTAAGTTTGTATGAAAATAAAGATGCAAAATTCCCATAAAATAGCGCATTTCTTATAAAAATATATATACCAAAATACACATAAAATATTTAAATTTGTATTGAAATAAATATACAAAATGCACATACATTAAGGTAAATTGGTATTGAAAGAGATATGCAAAAATACATATAAAACAATGTAAATTAGTTTCAAAATATATATACGAATACAAATAAAATAACGTAGATTTCTATAAAAATATATATACAAAATACACATAAAATTAAGTAAATACGTATAAAAAAATGTATACAAAATACACATAAAATAATGTAAATTCGAATTAAAATAAATAAACAAAATACCAATAAAAGAATGTGTATTTGGATAAACATAAATATACAAAATACACATACAAAATAAACATAAAATAAGGTTGATTTGTAATAAAATATATGTACAAAACACACATAAAATAATGTAAATTTATATGAAAATATATATACAAATACACATAAAATACCATGAATTTGTATAAAAATATACATTCAAAATAAATATTAAATAATGTAAATGCGTATAAAAATATATATACAAAGTACATATAAAACAATGTAAATTCGTATACAAAATACACTTAAAATAATGTAAATTTGAATGAAAATATATAAACATATTGACTTAAAATTACGTAAATTTGTATCAAATATATATACAAAAAAACAATAAATAATATAAATATGTATAAAAAAATATATACAAAACACAAATAAAATAATGTAAAATCGTATCAAAATAAATACAGAAAATATTAATAAAATAATGTAAATTTGTATGAAAATTAAGATGCAAAATACCCATAAAATAATGCATTTTTTATAAAAATATATATACGAAAAAACATGATATATTTGATTTTGTATTAAAATAAATAGATATACAAAATACACATAAAATAAGCTAAATTTGAATTGAAATATATATACAAAATACATAAAATAATGTAAATTTGTATCAAAATACCTATACAAATACACATATAATAACGTAAATTTGTATAAAAATATATAAACAAAATACACATATAATACACATAATTATAATCATGTAATTCGTATCAAAATAAATAGACAAAATACTAATAAAATAATGTAAATTTCTATGAGAAAACATATACAAAATACACATAAATAACGCAAATATCAATAAAAATATATATAATATAATATATTTTTATACATATTTAAAATATTTAATGTATATTTTGTATATATATATTTTATCCAAATTTACTTAATTTTATATGTATTTGTTTATATATTTTCATACAAATTTACATTATTTTATGTGAGTTTTGTATATGTATTTCAGTACAAATTTGCCTTACTTTATGTGTATTTTGCATATCTATTTTCAAACAAATTTAAATTATTTTTGTGTATTTTTTTTATATATTTTTATACAAATTTTAGTTATTTTATTTGTTTTTTTATATATATTTTCCTACAAATATACATTCTTTTATTGGAATTTTGTGTATTTAATTTTTTACGAATTTACATTATTTTATGTGTATTTTGTATATATATTTTTCTACGTATTTAAACTATTTTATCTGTATTTTATATATACATTTTCATAAAAATTTACGTTATTTTATTGTGTGTATTCGTATATATTTTGAAACAAATTTTATACAAATTCATGTTATTTTATGTGTATTTGTATATATATTTTCATACAAATTTATATTATTTTATGTGTATTCTTATATATATTTTATTACAAATTTACCTTATTTTATGTTTATTTTGTATATTTATTTCATTCAATTTTAAATTATTTAATGTGTATATTTGTATTTGTATTTAGGTTATTTTATATGTGTTTTCTATATATATTTTCATCCAAAATTACATTATTTTATTGTTATTTTCTTAATTTAACTCGATACGAGTTTAGATTATTTCATAGATATTTTGTATATATATTTTTATACTCATTTACATTATCTAATGTGTGTTTTCTATATATTTTTTTATGCAAACTAATTTTATGTGCATTTTTGTACATATATTTTGATAGAAACTTAAAACGTTATTTTATGTGCATTTTGTATATGTTTTCTCATACAAATTTACATTATTTAATTAGTTTTTTGTTTATTTATTTTGATACGAATGACTTGATTATTTGAGTATTTTGTAAATATTTTTTTTACGTATTTACATTACTTAATGTGTATTTTCTTTATATAGTTTTTTTTTAACAAATTTACGTTATTATATGTGTATTTGTTAAAAATATTTTGAAACGAATTTACTTTATATTATGTATTTTGTATATATATTTCAATTCAAATTTAGCTTATTTTGTGTGTATTTTGTATATCTATTTTCATACAAATTTAATTACTTCTGTGTATTTTTGTATATAGTTTTATACAAATTTACGTTATTTTATGTGCATTTTTATATTTATATTGATTCAAATACACATTCTCTTATTGGTATTTTGTTTATTTATATTTTACGAATTTACCTTATTTTATGTGTATTTTGTTTACATTTTTGATTCGTATTTACTTAATTTTATTTGTATTTTGTATATATATATATATATATTTATAGAAATCTACGTTATTTTATGTGTATTCGTATATATATTTTGAAACAAATTTACATTGTTTTATATGTTTTTTGCATATCTATTTCAATACAAATTTACCTTATTGTATGTGCATTTTGTATATTTATTTTAATACAAATTCAAATATTTTATGTGTATTTTGGTATATATAATTTTATAAAAAATGCGTTATTTTATAGGTCTTTTGCATCTTAGTTTTCATACAAATGTACATTATTTTATTAATATTCTGTGTATATATTTTGATACGATTTTATGTTATACTATTTGTGTTTTGTATATATTTTTTTATACATATTTTCATTATTTAATGTGTATTTTTTATATATATTTTATACAAATTAACGTTATTTTAAGTGTATTTGTTTATATAATTTCATTCAAATTTACATTATTTTAAGTGTATTTTGTATATGTATTTCAATACAAATTTACCTAATTTTATGTGTATTTTGTATATTTATTTTCATACAAATTTAAACTATTTTTGTGTTTTTTTGTATATACATATAGAGTAAATTTCTATGAAAATATATATTCAAAATACATATAAAATTATGTAAATAAGTATTAAAATATATATATCAAATACAATTAAAAAAATGAAAATTCGTGTCAAAATAAATAAACAAAATTCCAATAAAAGAACGTATATTTGTAGGAAAATAAATATACAAAATACACATAAAATTACGAAAATTTGAATAAAAATATATACAAAAAAACAAAAAAATAAATTTCAATTTGTATGAAAATAGATATACAAAATACACATATAATTAGTTAAATTTGTATTTAAATACATGTACAAAAAACACATAAAATAATGTAAATTTGAATGAAATGAAAACAAATTCACATAAAATATCGTACATTTGTATAAAATAGATATACAAAATATACATAGAATGTAAAATGTAAAATAGTATCAAAATAAATACACAGAATATTAATAAAATAATATAAATTTGTATGAAAATAAAGATGCAAAATACCAATAAAACAACGCATTTTTTAAAAAAATATTTATACCAAAATACACATAAAATATTTAAATTTGTATTACAATAAATATACAAAATGCACATACAATAAGTTAAATTTGTATTGAAATATATATGCAAAATACACATAAAACAATGTAAATTTGTTTCAAAATATATATATGTATACACATAAAATAACGTAGATTTCTAAAAAAATATATATACAAAATACACATAAAATGAAGTAAATATGTAGAAGAAAATGTACACAAAATACACATAAAATAATGCAAATTCGTATCAAAATAAATAAACCTAATGCCAATAAAAAATTGTTGACTTGTATAAATATAAATATACAAAATACACATAAAATAACGTAAAATTGTATAAAACTATATACAAAAATAAACAAAAATAATTAAATTTGTATTAAATTGATATACAAAAGACATTTTATTAATATTCTGTGTATATATTTTGATACGAGTTTATGTTATACTATTTGTGTTTTGTATATATTTTTTTTATACATATTTTCATTATTTAATGTGTATTTTTCATATATATTTTATACAAATTAACGTTATTTTAAGTGTATTTGTTTATATAATTTCATTCAAATTTACATTATTTTAAGTGTATTTTGTATATGTATTTCAATACAAATTTACCTAATTTTATGTGTATTTTGTATATTTATTTTCATACAAATTTAAACTATTTTTGTGTTTTATTGTATATACATATAGAGTAAATTTCTATGAAAATATATATTCAAAATACATATAAAATTATGTAAATAAGTATTAAAATATATATATCAAATACAATTAAAAAAATGAAAATTCGTGTCAAAATAAATAAACAAAATTCCAATAAAAGAACGTATATTTGTAGGAAAATAAATATACAAAATACACATAAAATTACGAAAATTTGAATAAAAATATATACAAAAAAACAAAAAAATAAATTTCAATTTGTATGAAAATAGATATACAAAATACACATATAATTAGTTAAATTTGTATTTAAATACATGTACAAAAAACACATAAAATAATGTAAATTTGAATGAAATGAAAACAAATTCACATAAAATATCGTACATTTGTATAAAATAGATATACAAAATATACATAGAATGTAAAATGTAAAATAGTATCAAAATAAATACACAGAATATTAATAAAATAATATAAATTTGTATGAAAATAAAGATGCAAAATACCAATAAAACAACGCATTTTTTAAAAAAATATTTATACCAAAATACACATAAAATATTTAAATTTGTATTACAATAAATATACAAAATGCACATACAATAAGTTAAATTTGTATTGAAATATATATGCAAAATACACATAAAACAATGTAAATTACACATAAAATAACGTAGATTTCTAAAAAAATATATATACAAAATACACATAAAATGAAGTAAATATGTAGAAGAAAATGTACTCAAAATACACATAAAATAATGCAAATTCGTATCAAAATAAATAAACCTAATGCCAATAAAAAATTGTTGACTTGTATAAATATAAATATACAAAATACACATAAAATAACGTAAAATTGTATAAAACTATATACAAAAATAAACAAAAATAATTAAATTTGTATTAAATTGATATACAAAAGACATAAAATAAGCTAAATTTGACTTGAAATAAATATAGAAAATACATAAAATAATGTAAATTTGTATCAAAATATATATTCAAATACACATATAGTAAAATTAATATACAAAATGCGTATATAATAAGGTAAATTTGTATTGAAAAAATATGCAACATACACGTTTACTCATACAAATTTATATTATTTTATTGGTATTTTGTTTATTTATTTTGATACGAATTACATGATTATATGTGTATTTTTTATAGATTTTTTATACGTATTTACTTCATTTTATGTGTATTTTGTATATATATTTTATAGAAATCTACGTTATTATATGTGTATTCGTATATATTTTGAAACAAATTTACATTGTTTTATATATATTTTGCATATCTATTTCAATACAAATTTACTTATTGTATGTGTTTTTGTATATTTATTTTAACAAATTTAATTTTTTGTGTATTTTGGTATATATTTTATAAATAAAAAATGCGTTATTTTATGGGTATTTTGCTTCTTTATTTTCATACAAATTTACATTATTTTATTAATATTCTGTGTATTTATTTTGATACGATTTTACATTATTCTATTTGTGTTTTGTACATATTTTTTTAAAACAAATTTACGTTATTTTAAGTGTATTTGTTTATGTATTTTCATTCAAATTTACATTATTTTATGTGTATTTTGTGTATGTATTTCAATACAAATTTACCTAATTTTATGTGTATTTTGTATATTTATTTTCATACAAATTTAAAATATTTTTGTGTATTTTTGTATATAGTTTGATACAAATTTAGGTTATTTTATGTGTATTTTGTATGTCTATTTTCATATAAATATACATTCTTTTATTAATGTTTTGTTTATTTATTTTGACGCGAATTTTATGTGAATTTGTTTTCATTTCATACAAATTTACATTATTTTATATGTATTTTATACATGTATTTAAATACAAATTTAACTAATTATATGTGTATTTTGTATATCTATTTTCATACAAATTGAAATTAATTTTTTTTGTATGTATTTTTATTCAAATTTTCATAATCTTATAAAAATATATATACCAAAATACACATAAAATATTTAAATTTGCATTGAAATAAATATACAAAATGCACATACAATAAGGTAAATTTGTATTGAAAGAGATATGCAAAAATACATATAAAACAATGTAAATTTGTTTTAAAATATATATACGAATACAAATAAAAAAACGTAGATTTCTATAAAAATATATATACAAAAAACACATAAAATTAAGTAAATACGTATAAAAAAATGTTTACAAAATACACATAAAATAATGTAAATTCGAATTAAAATAAATAAACAAAATACCAATAAAAGAATGTGTATTTGGATAAATATAAATATACAAAATACACATACAAAATAAACATAAAATAAGGTAGATTTGTAAAAAAAAATATGTACAAAATACACATAAAATAATGTAAATTTATATAAAAATATATATACAAATACACATAAAATATCATGAATTTGTATAAAAATATATATTCAAATTCAATATTTAATAATGTAAAAGCGTATAAAAATATATATACAAAGTACATATAAAATTATGTAAATTCGTATCAATATAAATCAACAAAACACCAATAAAATAATATATATTTGAATGAAAATAAATTTACAAAATACACATAACATAACTAAAATTTGTATTAAAATATATACAAAAATACATAGAAATAATTTGAGTTTGTATGAAAATAGATACACAAAATACACATAAATCTATTTAAATTTCTTTTGAAATGTATATACAAAATACCCATAAAATATTGTAAATTTGTGTCAAAATATATAAACAAATACATATGAAATAACGTAAATAATGTATTTTGTATATATATTTTTATAGAAATCTACGTTATTTTATGTGTATTCGTATATATATTTTGAAACAAATTTACATTGTTTTATAAGTATTTTGCATATTTATTTCAATACAAATTTACCTTATTGTATGTGTTTTTTGTATATTTATTTTAATACAAATTTAATTTTTTATGTGTATTTTGGTATATATATTTTTATAAATAAAAAAATGCGTTATTTTATGGGTATTTTGCTTCTTTATTTTCATACAAATTTACATTATTTTTTTAATATTCTGTGTATTTATTTTGATACGATTTTACATTATTCTATTTGTGTTTTGTACATATTTTTTATACAAATTTATGTAATTTTAAGTGTATTTGTTTATGTATTTTCATTCAAATTTACATTATTTTATGTGTATTTTGTGCATTTATTTCAATACAAATTTACCTAATTATATGTGTATTTTGTATATTTATTTTCATACAAATTTAAACAGATTTTTGTGTATTTTTGTATATAGTTTGATACAAATTTAGGTTATTTTATGTGTATTTTGTATATCTATTTTCATACAAATACACATTCTTTTATTGATATTTTGTTTACTTATTTTGACGCGAATTTACTTTATTTAATGTGTATTTTGTATATATATTTTTATACGTATTTACATCCTTTCATGTGTATTTTGTATAGTTTTAAACAAATTTATATTATTTAATGTGTATTTTGTATATATATATTTATACAAATACACATTCTTTTATTGGTATTTTGTTTATTTATTTTGATACTAATTTACATTATTTTATATGTATTTTGTATACATTTTTTATACGTATTTACTTAATTTTATGTGTATTTTGTATATATATTTTTATAGAAATCTACATTATTTCATGTGTATTCGTATATATATTTTGAAACAAATTTATATTGTTTATATGTATTTTGCATATCTATTTTTGTGTATTCTGAATTTATTTTTGTTATACATCGAATAATGTAAAATCGTATCAAAATAAGTACACAGAATATCAATAAAATAATTTAAATTTGTATGAAAATAAAGATGCAAAATACCCATAAGATAAAGCATTTTTTTTTAATTCATATACAAAAATACACATATAATAATTAAATTTGTATTAAAATTAATATACAGAATGCACACATACAATAAGGTAAATTTGTATTGAAAAAAAAACGCAAAATACAAATAAAACATTGTAAATTTGTTTCAAAATATATACACGAATACATATAAAATAAGGTAGATTTCTATAGAAATATATATACAAAATACACATGAAATTATGTAAATACGTATAAAAATATATAGATAAAATACATATTAAGTAATGTAAATTCGTGTCAAAATAAATAAACAAAAATATCATGAAAAGAATGTGTATTTGTATGAAAATAAATAATAGATAATAAATTTGTATGAAATATATATGCAAGATATACATTAAATAATGTAAATATGAATAAAAAAATTTATATACAAAAAACAAATAGAATAATGTAACATCGTATCAAAATAAATACACCGAATATTAATAAAATAAAGTAAATTTGTATGAAAATAAAGATGCAAAATTCCCATCAAATAGCGCATTTCTTATAAAAATATATATACCAAAATACACATAAAATATTTAAATTTTTATTGAAATAAATATACAAAATGCACATACAATAAGGTAAACTTCTATTGAAAGAGAAATCAAAAAATACATTTAAAACAATGTAAATTTGTTTCAAAATATATATACGAATACACATAAAATAACGTAGATATCTATAAAAATATATATACAAAATACACATAAAATTAGGTAAATAAGTATAAAAAAAATGTAAACAAAATACACATAAAATAATATAAATTCGGAACAAAATAAATAAACAAAATACCAATAAAAGAATGAGTATTTGTATAAATATAAATGTACAAAATACACATACAAAATAAACATAAAATAAGGTAAATTTGTAATGAAATATATGTACAAAATACACATCAAATAATGTAAATTTATATGAAAATATATATACAAATACACATAAAATACCATGAATTTGTATAAAATTATATATTCAAAATGAATTTTAAATAATGTAAATGCGTATAAAAATATATATAAAAAGTACATATAAAATAATGTAAATTCGTATCAAGATAAATCAACAAAATACCAATAAAATAATATATATTTAAATGAAAATAGATTTACAAAATAAACATAACATAACTAAAATTTGTATTGAAATATATACAAAAATACATACAAATAATTTCAGTTTGTATGAAAATAGATATTCAAAATACACATAAAACTAGGTAAATTTCTTTTGAAATATATATACAAAATACCCATAAAATATTGTAAATTTGTGTCAAAATATATAAAAAAATACACATAAAATAACTTTAAATAACGTAAATATGTATCAAATATATATACAAAAAACACATTAAATAATGTAAATATGTATAAAAAATATATACAAAACATAAATAAAATAATGTAAAATCGTATCAAAACAAAAACAGAAAATATTAATAAAATAATATAAATTTGTATGAAAATTAAGATGCAAAACACCCATAAAATAACGCATTTTTTATAAAAATATATATACGAAAAAACATAATTTTTTTGATTTTGTATTAAAATAGATATACATTCTTTTATTGGTATTTTGTTTATTTATTTTGTTTCGAATTTACATTATTTTATGTGTATTTTGTTTACATTTTTTTTATACGTATTTACTTAATTTTATGTGTATTTTTTTTTAGGTGTTTCAAAATATATATACGAATACACATAAAATAAAGTAGATTTCTATAGAAATATATATACAAAATACATATGAAATTATGTAAACACGTATAAAAATATATATACAAAATACATATCAAATAATGTAAATTCGTGTCAAAATAAATAAACAAAATATCATGTAAAGAATGTGTATTTGTATAAAAACAGATAATAGATAATAAATTTGTATAAAATATATATGCAAGATACTCATTAAATAATGTAAATATGTATAAAAAAGTATATACAAAAAACAAATAGAATAATGTAAATTCGTATCAAAATAAATACACCGAATATTAATAAAATAATGTAAATTTGTATGAAAATAAAGATGCAAAATTCCCAAAAAATAGCGCATTTCTTATAAAAATATATATACCAAAATACACATAAAATTTTTAAATTTGTAATGAAATAAATATACATAATGCACATACAATAAGGTAAATTTGTATTGAAAGAGATATGGAAAAATACATATAAAACAATGTAAATTTGTTTCAAAATATATATACGAATACAAATAAAAAAAACGTAGATTTCTATAAAAATATATATACAAAATACACATAAAATTAAGTAAATACGTATAAAAAAATGTATACAAAATACACATAAAATAATGTAAATTCGATTTAAAATAAATAAACAAAATACCAATAAAAGAATGTGTATTTGGACAAATATAAATATACAAAATACATATACAAAATAAACATAAAATAGGGTAGATTTGTAATAAAATATATGTACAAAATACACATAAAATAATGTAAATTTATATGAAAATATATATACAAATACACATAAAATACCATGAATTTGTATAAAAATATATATTCAAAATAAATATTAAATAATGTAAAAGCGTATAAAAATATATATACAAAGTACATATAAAATAATGTAAATTCGTATCAATATAAATCAGCAAAACACCAATAAAATAATATATATATGAATGAAAATAAATTTACAAAATACACATAACATAACTAAAATTTGTATTAAAATATATACAAAAATACATAGAAATAATTTGAGTTTGTATGAAAATAGATATACAAAATACACATAAAACTAGGTAAATTTCTTTTGAAATGTATATACAAAATAGCCATAAAATATTGTAAATTTGTGTCAAAATATATAAGCAAATACACATAAAATAACGTAAATTTGTATGAAAAATATATACAAAATACACATAGAATAATGTCAATTCGTATCAAAATGATTGAGCAGAATATCAATAAAATAAAGTAAATTTTTATGAAAATAAAGATGCAAAATACCCAAAAAATAAAGCATATGTTTATAAAAGTACAGATACAAAAATACACATCGAATAATTAAATTTGTATTAAAATTAATATACAAAATGCGTATATAATAAGGTAAATTTGTATTGAAAAAATATGCAACATACACGTTTACTCATACAAATTTATATTATTTTATTGGTATTTTGTTTATTTATTTTGATACGATTTACATGATTATATGTGTATTTTGTACACATTTTTTTATACGTATTTACATTATTTAATGTGTATTTTGTTTAAATATTTTCATACAAATTTACGTTATTATATGTGTATTTGAATAAATATTTTGATATGAATTTACTTTATTTCATGTATTTTGTATAAATATTTCAATTCAAATTTAGCTTATTTTGTGTGCATTTTGTATATATTTTCATACAAATTTAATTACTTCTGTGTATTTATGTATATAGTTTTATATAAATTTACGTTATTTTATGTGTATTTTGTATATTTATATTTATACATATATATATATATATATATATATATATATATATATATATATATATATATATATATATTTATATATATACATATATATATATATATATATATATATATATATATATATATATATATATATATATATATGTATATATATATATATATATATATATATATAAATATATATATATATATATATATATATATATATATATATATATATATATATATATATATATATATATATATATATTTATTTATATAAATCTACGGTATTTTGTGTGTATTGGTATCCAGATTTTGAAACAAATTTAGATTGCTGTATATGCATTTGTATCTATTTCAATACAAATTTACCTTATTGTATGTTTTTATATATTTATTTTAATACAAATCTAATTTTTTTATGTGTATTTTGGTATATATATTTTTATAAATAAAAAAAATGTGTTATTCTATGGGTATTTTGCCTCTTTATTTTCATACAAATTTACATTATTTTATTAATATTCTGTGTATTTATTTTGATACGATTTTACATTATTCTATTTGTGTTTGTATATATTTTTATACAAATTTACGTTATTTTAAGTGTATTTGTTTATGTATCTTCATTCAAATTTATATTATTTTATGTATTTTGTATATGTATTTCCACAAATTTACCTAATTTTATGTGTATTTTGTATATTTATTTTCATACAAATTTAAAATATTTTTGTGTATTTTTGTATATAGTTTGATACAAATTTAGGTTATTTTATGTGTATTTTGAATATCTATTAAATATATATACAATTTTTTTCATGAAATTATGTAAATACGTATAAAAATATATATACAAAATACATATCAAATAATGTAATTTCGTGTCAAAATAAATGAACAAAATATCATGAAAAGAATGTGTATTTGTATGAAAATAGATAATTGATAATAAATTTGTATAAAATATATATGCAAGATACACATTAAATAATGTAAATATGTATAAAAAAGTATATACAAAAAACAAATAGAATAATGTAAAATCGTATCAAAATAAATACACCGAATATTAATAAAATAATGTAAATTTGTATGAAAATAAAGATGCAAAATTCCCATAAAATAGCGCATTTCTTATAAAAATATATATACCAAAATACACATAAAATTTTTAAATTTGTATTCAATTAAATATACAAAATGCATATACAATAAGGTAAATTTGTATTGAAAGAGACATGCAAAAATACATATAAAGCAATGTAAATTTGTTTCAAAATATATATACGAATACAAATAAAAAAACGTAGATTTCTATAAAAATATATATACAAAATACACATAAAATTAGGTAAATACGTATAAAAAAATGTATTCAAAATACACATAAAATAATGTAAATTCGAATTAAAATAAATAAACAAAATACCAATAAAAGAGTGTGTATTTGGATAAATATAAATATACAAAATACACATACAAAATAAACATAAAATAAGGAAGATTTGTAATAAAATATATGTACAAAATACACATACAATAATGTAAATTTATATGAAAATATATATACAAATACACATAAAATATATATTCAAAATAAATATTAAATAATGTAAGAGCGTATAAAAATATATATACAAAGTTCATATAAAATGAAAATTAAGATGCAAAATACCTATAAAATAACGCATTTTTTTAAAATTATTGATACCAAAATACACATAAAATATTTGAACTTGTATTAAAATAAATATACAAAATGCATATACAATTATGTAAATTTGTATTGAAATAGATATGGAAAATACATATAAAATAATGTAAATTTGTTTCAAAATATATATACGAATACACATAAAATAACGTAGATTTCTATAAAAATACATATACAAAATACACATAAAATTAAGTAAATACGTATAAAAAATGTATACAAAATACACATAAAATAATGTAAATTCGTATAAATGTAAATAAACAATATACCAATAAAATAATGTGTATTTGTATAAATATAAATATACAAAATGCACATAAAATAACGTAAATTTATATAAAACTATATACATAAAATAACGCAAATTTCTATAAAAATATATGTACAAAAATGAACATTAGATAAATTTGCATAAAAATATATATACAAAACACACATTAGATAATGTAAATGAGTATAAAAATATGTATACAAAATACCTATGAAATAATCTAAATTCGTATCGAATTAAATTAAGAAATACCAATAAAATAATGTAATTTTGGATGAAAATATATATACAAAATACACATAAAATAACCTAAATACAAATACAAATATACACATAAAATAATTTAAAATTGAATGAAATAAATATACAAAATAAACATAAAATAAAGTAAATTTGTAATGAAATATATGAAAAAATACACATAAAATAATAGAAATTTGTATGAAAATATACAAACAAATACACATTAAATAACATGAATTTGTATAAAATTTGTATCAAAATATATACTTATACACACAATAAACTAACGTAATTTTTTTATGAAAATGTATATACAAAATACACAAAATAATTTAAATACGTAGAAAAATATATATACAAAAACACATAAAATAGTGTAAATATGTATGAAAATATATAAACAAATACACATAAAATAATGTAAATTTGGATAAAAATTATATACAAAATTAACATTAAATAATGTAAATATATATATAAAAAATATATACAAAAACACATAGAATAATGTTAAATCGTATCAAAATAAATAAAGAGAATATCAATAAAATAATGTAAATTTGTATGAAAATAAAGATGCAAAATATCCATATAATAACGCATATTTGTATAAAAATATATATACAAAAATACATATAAAATAAATAAATTTGTATTAAAATAAATATACAAAATGCACGTACAATAAAGTAAATTTGTATTGAAATAGATATGCAAAATACACATTAATAATGTAAATTTGTATCAAAATATATATAAGAATACTCATAAAATAGAGTAAATTTTGATGAAAATATACATACAAAATAGATATACAAAATACACAAATAACTAGTTAAATTTGTATTTAAATACATGTACAATAAACACATAAAATAATGTAGATTTGTATGAAATGAAAACAAATACATTTTATATAAAATATATATACAAAATACACATAGAATAATGTAAAATCATATCAAAATAAATACACAGAATATCAATAAAATAATGTAAATTTGTATGAAAATAAAGATGCAAAATATCCATAAAATAAAGCATATTTTATAAAATACATATACAAAATACACATAGATTAATCAAATTTTTATTAAATTTAATATACAAAATTCACATACAATAAGGTAAATTTTTATTAAAAAAAATATGCAAAATACACATAAAACAATGTAAATTTGTTTCAAAATATATATATACCAATACACATAAAATAACGCAGATTTCTATAGAAATATATATACAAAATACACTTGAAATCATGTAAATACGAATAAAAATATATTCAAAATACACATTAAATAATGTTAATTCGTGTCAATATAAATAAACAAAATATCATGAAAAGAATGTGTATTTGTATGAAAATAGACACACAAAATACACATAAAATAACCTAAATTTGTATAAAACTATATACAAAAATAAACAAAAATAATTTAAACTTGTATAAATATACAAAAAACATATAAAATTAGGTAAATTTGTATTGAAATACATATACAAAATACACATAAAATAATGTAAATTTCAATGAAAATATATAAACATATAGACTTAAAATAACGTAAATTTGTATCAAATATATATACAAAAAACACATTAAATAATGTAAATATGTATAAAAAAATATATACAAAACACAAATAAAATAATGTAAAATCGTATCAAAATAAATACAGAAAATATTAATAAAATAATGTAATTTTGTATGAAAATTAAGATGCAAAATACCCATAAAATAACGCATTTTTTATAAAAATATATATACGAAAAAAATAAAATATTTGATTTTGTATTAAAATAAATAGATATACAAAATACACATAAAATAAGTTAAATTTGAATTGAAATATATAAACAAAATACATAAAATAATGTAAATTTATATCAAAATACTTATACAAATACACATATAATAACGTAAATTTGTATAAAAATATAGAAAAAAATACACATTAAATAATGTAAATACGTATAAAAAAATGTACAAAGTACACAAATAATCATGTAATTCGTATCAAAATAAATAGACAAAATACCAATAAAATAATGTAAATTTCTATGAGAAAACATATAGAAAATACACATAAATAACGCAAATATCAATAAAAATATATATTATATAATATATTTTTATACATATTTAAAATATTTAATGTATATTTTGTATATATATTTTATCCAAATTTACGTTATTTTATATGTATTTGTTTATATATTTTCATACAAATTTACATTATTTGATGTGAGTTTTGTATATGTATTTCAATACAAATTTGCCTAACTTTATGTGTATTTTGCATATCTATTTTCAAACAAATTTAAATTATTTCTGTGTATTTCTGTGTATATTTTTATACAAATTTTAGTTATTTTATTTGTTTTGTATATATATTTTCCTATAAATATACATTCTCTTATTGGAATTTTGTGTATTTAATTTTTTACGAATTTACATTATTTTATGTGTATTTTGTATATATATTTTTCTACGTATTTAAATTATTTTATGTGTATTTTATATATACATTTTCATAAAAATTTACGTTATTTTATTGTGTGTATTCGTATATATTTTGAAAGAAATTTTATAGAAAATCATGTTATTTTATGTGTATTTGTATATATATTTTCATACAAATTTATATTATTTTATGTGTATTCTTACATATATTTTATTACAAATTTACCTTATTTTATGTTTATTTTGAATATTTATTTCATTTAATATAATCAAATTAAAATTTATTGTATATGCATTTTGTATATTAATTTTAATACAAATTTAATTATTCTATGTGTATTTTTCTATATGTATTTTTATAAAAATATGCTTTATTTTATGGGTATTTTGCATCTTTATTTTCATACAAATTTAAGTTATTTTATTGATATTCTGCTCATTCATTTTGATACGATTTGACTTTATTCTATATGTATTTTGTATATATTTTTCATACAAATTTACGTTATTTTATGTGTATTTGTTTATATATTTTGACACAAATTTACAATATTTTTTGGGTATTTTGTATATATATTTCAAAAGAAATTTACCTAGTTTTATGTGTATTTTGAATATCTATTTTCATTCAAACTCAAATAATTTTTATGTATTTTTGTATATATTTCAATACAAATTTTAGTTAGGTTATGTGTATTTTGTAAATCTATTTTCATTCAAATATATATTATTTTATTGGTATTTTGTTGATTTATATTGATACGAATTTACATTATTTTATATGTACTTTGTATATATATTTTTATACGCATTTACATTATTTAATATTTATTTTGAGTATATAATTTTATACAAATTCATGGTATTTTATGTGTATTTGTATATATATTTAAATTTACATTATTTTATGTGTATTTTGTACATATATTTCATTGAAAATTTACCTTATTTTATGTTTATTGTGTATGTGTATTTTGAACATTTATAATTATACAAATACACATTCTTTTATTGGTATTTTGTTTATTTATTTAGTTTCGAGTTTACATTATTTTATGTGTATTTTGTTTACATTTTTTATACGTATTTACTTAATATTATGTGTATTTTGTATATATATTTTTATAGAAATCTACGTTATTTTATGTGTATTCGTACATATATTTTGAAACAAATTTACATTGTCTTATATGTACAATAAGGTAAATTTGTATTGAAATAGATATGCAAAATACATATAAAGCAATGTAAATTTGTTTCAAAATATGTATACGAATACACATAAAATAACGTAGATTTCTATAAAAATATATATACAAAATACACATAAAATGATGTAAATACGTATAAAAAATGAATACAAAATACACATTAAATAATGTAAATTCGTATCAAAATAAATAAACAAAATACCAATAAAAGAATGTGTATTTGTATACAAATACACATAAAATAACGTAAATTTATATAAAACTATATACAAAAATACACAGAAGTAATTAAATTTGTATGAAAATATATACACAAAATAAGCTAAATTTGAATTGAAATATATATACAAAATACATGAAATAAAGTAAATTGGTATCAAAATATTTATACAAATACACATATAATAACGTAAATTTGTATGAAAATATATAAACAAAATACACATTAAATAATATAAATACGTATAAAAAAATGTGTACAAAATACCAATAAAATAATATAAATTTGTATGAGTAAACGTGTATAAATATAAATGTACAAAATACACATACAAAATAAACATAAAATAAGGTAAATTTGTAATGAAATATATGTACAAAATACACATAAAATAATATAAATTTATATGAAAATATATATACAAATACACAAAATACGATGAATTTGTATAAATTATATATTCAAAATAAATATTAAATAATGTAAATGCGTATAAAAATATATATATAAAGTACATATAAAATAATGTAAATTCGTTTCAATATAAATCAACAAAATACCAATAAAATAATATATATTTGAATTAAAATAGATTTACAAAATACACATAACATAAATAAAATTTGTATTGAAATATATACAAAAATACATAGCAATAATTTGAGTTTGTATGAAAATAGATATTCAAAATACACATAAAACTAGGTAAATTTCTTTTGAAATATATATACAAAATACCCATAAAATATTGTAAATTTGTGTCAAAATATATAAACAAATACACATAAAATAACGTAAATTTGTATGAAAAATATTTACTAAATACATATAGAATAATGTCAAATCGTATCAAAATGAATGAGCAGAATATCAATAAAATAACGTAAATTTGTATGAAAATAAAGATGCAAAATG
Source organism: Eriocheir sinensis (assembly GCF_024679095.1). Classification (NCBI taxonomy): domain Eukaryota; kingdom Metazoa; phylum Arthropoda; class Malacostraca; order Decapoda; family Varunidae; genus Eriocheir; species Eriocheir sinensis. The sequence goes on along the minus strand of NW_026111566.1, from coordinate 82,748 downwards.
CCCATAAAATAAAGCATATTTTTATAAAAATACATATACAAAAATACACATAGAATAATTAAATTTGTATTAAAATTAATATACAAAATGCATATACAATAAGGTAAATTTGTATTGAAAAAATATGCAAAATACACATAAAAGTGTAAATTTGTTTAAAAATCTATATACGAATACTCATAATATAACGTAGATTTCTAGAGAAATATATATACAAAATACACATGAAATGATGTAAATACGTATAAAAATATATACAAAATACACATTAAATAATTTAAATTCTCGTCAAAATAAATAAACAAAATATCAATAAAAGAATGTGTATTTGTATGAAAATAGATATACAAAATACTCATAAAATAATCTAAATTTGTATAAAACTATATACAAAAATACACAAAAATAGTTTAAATTTGTATGAAAATAAATATACAAAATACACATAAAATTAGGTAAATTTGTATTGAAATACATATACAAAATAAACATAAAATAATGGAAGTTTGAATGAAAATATATAAACATATACACTTAAAATAACGTAAAATTGTATCAAATATATATACAAAATACTAATTAAATAATGTAAGTATGTATAAAAAAATATATACAAAACACAAATAGAATAATGTAAAATCGTATCAAAATAAATACACAGAATATTAATAAAATAATGTAAATTTGTATAAAAATAAAGATGCAAAATAGCCATAAAATAACGCATTTTATATAAAAATATATACCAAAATACACATAAAATATTAAAATTTGTATTAAAATAAATATAAAAAATGCACATACTGTAAGGTAAATTTGTATTGAAAAAGATATGCAAAATACATATAAAACAATGTAAATTTGTTTCAAAATATATATACGAATACACATAAAATAACGTTGATTTCTATAAAAATATATACAAAATACACATAAAATGATGTAGATACGTATAAAAAAATGAATACAAAATACACATAAAAATCGTATTAAAATAAATAAACAAAATCCCAGTAAAATAAAGTGTATTTGTATAAATATAAATATACAAAATACACATAAAATATCGTAAATTTGTATAAAACTATATACAAAAATACACAGAAGTAATTAAATTTGTATGAAAATATATATACAAAATACAGCTCAAATAAGCTAAATTTGAATTGAAATGTACATACAAAATACATAAAATAATGTAAATCTGTATCAAAATATTTATACAAATACATATAATAACGTAGATTTGTTTAAAAATATATAAACAAAATACACATTAAGTAATGTAAATACGTATAAAAAATATGTACAAAATACACATATAATCATGTAATTCGTATCAAAATAAATAAACAAAATAGCAATAAAATAATGTAAATTTGTATGAGAAAACATATACAAATAACGCAAATTTCTATAAAAATATATGTACAAAAATGCACATAAAATAAAGTAAATTTGCAAAAAAATATATAGAGAAAACACACACTAAATAATGTAAATGCGTACATAAAATAACCTAAATTTCTATAAAACTATATATAAAAATACACAAAAATAATTTAAATTTGTTTGAAAAGAAATATACAAAATACACATAAAATTAGGTAAATTTGTATTGATATACATATACAAAATACACATCAAATAATGTAAATTTGAATGAAAATATATAAACAAATACACTTAAAATAACGTAAATTTGTATTAAATATATATGCAAGATAAACGTTAAATAATGTAAATGTGTATAAAAAATATATATACAAAAAACAAATAGAATAATGTAAAATCGTATCAAAATAAATACACAGAATATCAATAAAATAATGTAAATTTGTATGAAAATAAAGATGCACAATTCCCCAAAATTATCGCATTTTTTAGAAAAATATATTTACCAAATACACATAAAATATTTAAATTTGTATTGAAATAAATATACAAAATTCATATACAGTAAGGTAAATTTGTATTGAAAGAGATATTCAAAAATACATATAAAACAATGTAAATTTGTTTCAAAATATATATACGAATACACATAAAATAAAGTAGATTTCTATAGAAATATATATATAAAATACATATGAAATTATGTAAATACGTATAAAAATATATATACAAAATACATGTCAAGTAATGTAAATTCGTGTAAAAATAAATAAACAAAATATCATGAAAAGAATGTGTATTTGTATGAAAATAGATAATAGATAATAAATTTGAATAGAATATATATGGAAGATACACATTAAATAATGTAAATATGTATAAAAAAGTATATACAAAAAACAAATAGAATAATGTAACATCGTATTAAAATAAATACACCGAATATTACTAAAATAATGTAAATTTGTATGAAAATAAAGATGCAAAATTCCCATAAAATAGCGCATTTCTTATAAAAATATATATTTAAATTTGCATTAAAATAAATTTACAAAATGCACATACAATAAGGTAAATTTGTATTGAAAGAGATTTGCAAAAATATATATAAAACAATGTAAATTTGTTTCAATATATATATATATACGAATACAAATAAAAAAACGTAGATTTCTATAAAAATATATATACAAAATACACATAAAATTTAGTAAATACGTATAAAAAATGTATACAAAATACATATAAAATAATGTAAATTCGAATTAAAATAAATAAACAAAATACCAATAAAAGGATGTGTATTTGGATAAATATAAATATACAAAATACACATACAAAATAAACATAAAATAAGGTAGATTTGTAAAAAAATATATGTACAAAATACACATAAAATAATGTAAATTTATATAAAAATATATATACAAATACACATAAAATACCATGAATTTGTATAAAATATATATTCAAAATAAATATTAAATTATGTAAAAGCGTATAAAAATACAAATACAAAGTACATATAAAATAATGTAAATTCGTATCAATATAAATCAACAAAACACCAATAAAATAATATATATTTGAATGAAAATAAATTTACAAAATACACATAACTTAACTAAAATTTGTACTAAAATATATACAAAAATACATTGAAATAATTTGAGTTTGTATGAAAATAGATATACAAAATACACATAAAACTAGGTAAATTTCTTTAGAAATGTATACAAAATACCCATAAAATATTGTAAATTTGTGTCAAAATATATAAACAAATACACATAAAATAACGTAAATTTGTATGAAAAATATATACAAAATACACATAGAATAATGTCAATTCGTGTCAAAATGAATGAGCAGAATATCAATAAAATAATGTAAATTTGTATGAAAATAAAAATGCAAAATACCCAAAAAATAAAGCATATGTTTATAAAAATACAGATACAAAAATACACATCGAATAATTAAATTTGTCTTAAAATTAATATACAAAATGCGTATATAATAACGTAAATTTGTATTGAAAAAATATGCAACATACACGTTTACTCATACAAATTTATATTATTTCATTGGTATTTTGTTTATTTATTTTGATACGAATTACATGATTATATGTGTATTTTGTACATATTTTTTTATACGTATTTACATTATTTAATGTGTATTTTGTTTATATATTTTCATACAAATTTACGTTATTATATGTGTATTTCTATAAATATTTTGATACAAATTTACTTTATTTCATGTATTTTATATATGTATTTCAATTCAAATTTAACTTATTTCGTGTATTTTGTATATATTTTCATACAAATTTAATTACTTCTATGTATTTTTGTATATAGTTTTATATAAATTTACGTTATTTTATGTGTATTTTGTATATTTATATTTATACAAATACACATTCTTTTATTGCTATTTTGTTTATTTATTTTGATATGAATTTACATTATTTTTTGTGTTTTTTGTATACATTTTTTTATACGTATTTACTTCATTTTATGTGTATTTTGTATATATATTTTTATAGAAATCTACGTTATTTTATGTGTATTCGTATATATATTTTGAAACAAATTTACATTGTTTTATATTTATTTTGCATATCTATTTCAATACAAATTTACCTTATTGTATGTGTTTTTTGTATATTTATTTTAATACAAATTAAATTTTTTGATGTGCATTTTGGTATATATATTTTTATAAATAAAAAAATGCGTTATTTTATGGGTATTTTGCTTCTTTATTTTCATACAAATTTACTTTATTTTATTAATATTCTGTGTATTTATTTTGATACTATTTTACATTATTCTATTTGTGTTTTGTACATATTTTTTTATACAAATTTACGTTATTTTAAGTGTATTTGTTTATGTATTTTCATTCAAATTTACATTATTTTATGTGTATTTTGTGTATGTATTTCAATACAAATTTACCTAATTATATGTATTTTGTATATTTATTTTCATAAAAATTTAAAATATTTTTGTGTATTTTTGTATATAGTTTGATACAAATTTAGGTTATTTTATGTGTATTTTGTATATTTATTTTCATACAAATACACATTCTTTTATTGATATTTTGTTTATTTATTTTGACGCGAATTTACATTATTTAATGTGTGTTTCATTTCATGTGTATTTTGTATAGTTTTAAGCAAATTTATATTATTTAATGTGTATTTTGTATATATATATTTATACAAATACACATTCTTTTATTGGTATTTTGTTTATTTATTTTGATACTAATTTACATTATTTTATGTGTATTTTGTACACATTTTTTATACGTATTTAATTAATTTTATGAGTATTTTGTATATATATTTTTATAGAAATCTACCTTATTTCGTGTGTATTCGTATATATATTTTGAAACAAATTTACATTGTTTATATGTATTTTGCATATCTATTTTTGTCTATTCTGTATTTATTTTTGTTATACATAGAATAATGTAAAATCGTATCAAAATAGGTACACAGATTATCAATAAAATAATTTAAATTTGTATGAAAATAAAGATGCAAAATACCCATAAGATAAAGCATATTTTTTTTAAAAATATGCTTTATTTGTATTAAAATTAATATACAAAATGCACACATACAATAAGGTAAATTTGCATTGAAAAAAAACGCAAAATACAAATAAAACAGTGTAAATTTGTTTCAAAATATATATACGAATACACATAAAATAACGTAGATTTCTATAGAAATATATATACAAAATACACATGAAATTATGTAAATACGTATAAAAATATATATATATAAAATACATATTAAGTAATGTAAATTCGTGACAAAATAAATAAACAAAATATCATGAAAAGAATGTGTATTTGTATGAAAATAAATAAGAGATAATAAATTTATATGTAATATATATGCAAGATACACATTAAATAATGTAAATATGTATAAAAAAAATATACAAAAAACAAATAGAATAATGTAAAATCGTATCAAAATAAATACACCGAATATTAATAAAATAATGTAAATTTGTATGAAAATAAAGATGCAAAATTCCCATCAAATAGCGCATTTCTTATAAAAATATATATACCAAAATACACATAAAATATTTAAATTTGTATTGAAATAATTATACAAAATGCACATACAAGAAGGTAAACTTCTGTTGAAAGAGATATGCAAAAATACATATAAAAAATTGTAAATTTGTTTCAAAATAAATATACGAATACACATAAAATAACGTAAATTACTATAAAAATATATATACAAAATACACATAAAATTAGGTAAATACGTATAAAAAATGTAAACAAAATACACATAAAATAATATAAATTCGAAACAAAATAAAGAACAAAATACCAATAATAGAATGTGTATTTGTTCTGTGTATTTTTGTATATAGTTTTATACAAATTTACGATATTTTATGTGTATTTTGTATATTTATATTTATACAAATACGCATTCTTTTATTTATTTTGATACGATTTTTTTGTGTATTTTGTATTCATTTTTTTATGAGTATTTACTTCATTTTATGTGTATTTTGTATATATTTTTATAGAAATCAACGGTATTTTATGTGTATTCGTATATATATTTTGAAACAAATTTACATTTTTTTATATGTATTTTGCATATCTATTTCAATACAAACTTACCTTACAGTATGTGCATTTTTTATATTTATTTTAATACAAATTTTAATATTTTATGTGTATTTTGGTATATATATTTTTATAAAAAATGCGTTATTTTATGTGTATTCGTATATATATTTTGAAACAAATATACATTGTTTTATGTGCATTTTGTATATTTTTTCAATACAAATTTACCTTATTGTACGTGCATTTTGTATATTAATTTTAATTCAAATTTAATTATTCTATGTGTATTCTTGTATATGTATTTTTTAAAAAATATGCTTTATTTTATGGGTATTTTGCATCTTTATTTCATACAAAATTACATTATTTTATTGATATTCTGTGTATTTATTTTGATACGATTTTACATTATTCTATGTATATTTTGTATATCTATTTTATACAAATGTACGTTATTTTATGTGAATTTGTTTTTATTTCATAAAAATTTACATTATTTTATGTGAATTTTGTACATGTATTTAAATACAAATTTATCTAATTATATGTGTATTTTGTATATCTATTTTCATACAAATTGAAATTTATTTTTTTGTTTTTTTGTGTATATTTTTATTCAAATTTTCGTAATTTTATGTGTATTTTGTATATTTATTTTCCTACAAATATACGTTCTTTTATCGGAATTTTGTTTATTTTTTTATACGAATTTTCATTTTTTTTAGGTGTATTTGATATATATATTTTTATACTTATTTACATAATTTTATATGTATTTTGAATATATATTTTCATAGAAATTTACTCTATATGTATATACAAAAAAACACAAAAATTATTTAAATTTGTATGACAATAAATATACAAAATACACATAAAATTAGGTAAATTTGTATTGAAATACATATACTAAATACACTTAAAATAATGTAAATTTGAGTGAAATTATATAAACAAATACACTTAAAATAACGTTAATTTGTATAAAATATATATAAAAAATACACATTAAATAATGAAAATATGTATAAAAAAATATATACAAAACACAAATAGTATAATATAAAATCGTATCAAAATATATACACAGAATATTAATAAAATAATGTACATTTGTATGAAAACTAAGGTGCAAAATACCTATAAAATAACGCATTTTTTATAAATTTATATATACCAAAATACACATAAAATATTTGAATTTGTATTAAAATAAATATACAAAATGCACATACAATAAGGTAAATTTGTATTGAAATAGATATGCAAAAAACATATAAAACAATGTAAATTTGTTTCAAAATATATATATATATATATATATATATATATATATATATATATATATATATATATATATATATATATATATATATATATATATATATATATATATATATATATATATATATATATATATATATATATATATATATATATATATATATATATATATATATATATACAAAATACAAATAAAATTAAGTAAATACGAATCAAAAATGTATACAAAATACACATAAAATAATGTAAACTCGTATAAATATAAATAAACAAAATACCAATAAGAGAATGTGTATTTCTATAAATATAAATATACAAAATGCACATAAAATAACGTAAATTTGTATAAAACTATATACAAAAATACACAGAAGTAATTAAATTTGTATGAAAATAGATATACAAAATACACAGAAAAAAAGCTAAATTTGAATTGAAATATATATACAAAATACATAAAATAAATTAAATTCGTTTCAAAATATTTCTAACAAATACACGTGTATTTTGTATATCTATTTTGTATGTATATTTTCATAGAAATTTACTCTATTTTATGAGTATTCGCATATATATTTTGATACAAATTTACATTATTAATGTGTATTTTGCATATCTATTTCAATACAAATTTACTTTATTGTACGTGCATTTTGTATATTTATTTTAATACAAATTTAACTATTTTATGTCTTTTTGTATATATATTTTTATGCAAATATGCGTTATTATATGGATATTTTGCATCTTTATTTTCATACAAATTTACATTATTTCATTGATATTCTTTTTATTTATTTTGATACAATTTAACATTATTCTATGTGTTTTTTGTATATATTTTTTTATAAATATATTTACATTATTTAATGTTCATTTTCTATATATATTTTATCCAAATTTACATTATTTTATGTGTATTTGTTTATATATTTTCATACATATTTACCTTATTTTATGTGTTTTTTGTATATATATTTTTCTACGTATTTAAATTATTTTATGTGTATTTTGTATATACATTTTCATAAAAAAATTCCGTTATTTTATTGTGTGTATAAGTATATATTTTGATACAAATTTTATACAAATTCATTTTATTTAATGTGTATTCGTGTCAAAATAAATTAGCAAAATATCATGAAAAGAATGTGTATTTGTATAAAAATAGATAATAAATTTGTATAAAATATATATGCAAGATACACATTAAATAATGTAAATCTGTATAAAAAAGTATATACAAAAAACAAATAGAATAATGTAAAATCGTATCAAAATAAATACATCGAATATTAATAAAATAATGTAAATTTGAATGAAAATAAAGTTGCAAAATTCCCATAAAATAGCGCATTTCTTATAAAAATATATATACCAAAATACACATAAAATATTTAAATTTGTATTGAAATAAATATACAAAACACACATAAATAACGCAAATATCAATAAAAATATATATAATATATTTATATATTCAAAATATTTAATGTATATGTTGTATATATATTTTATCCAAATTTACTTTATTTTATATGTATTTGTTTATATATTTTCATACAAATTTACATTATTTTATGTGAGTTTTGAATATGTATTTCAATACAAATTTGCCTAACTTTATGTGTATTTTGCATATCTATTTTCAAACAAATTTAAATTATTTTTGTGTATTTTTTATATATTTTTATACAAATTTTAGTTATTTTATTTGTTTTTTGTATATATATTTTCCTACGAATATACATTCTTTTATTGGAATTTTGTGTATTTAATTTTTTACGAATTTACATTATTTTATGTGTATTTTGTATATATATTTTTCTACGTATTTAAACTATTTTATGTGTATTTTATATATACATTTTCATAAAAATTTACGTTATTTTATTGTGTGTATTCGTATATATTTTGAAACAAATTTTATACAAATTCATGTTATTTTAGGTGTATTTGTATATATATTTTCATACAAATTTATATTATTTTATGTGTATTCTTACATATATTTTATTACAAATTTACCTTATTTTATGTTTATTTTGTATTTTTATTTCATTTTAATATAATCAAATTTAAATTTATTGTATATGCATTTTGTATATTAATTTTAATACAAATTTAATTATTCTATGAGTATTTTTCTATATGTATTTTTATAAAAATATGCTTTATTTTGAGGGTATTTTGCATCTTTATTTTCATACAAATTTACGTTATTTTATTGATATTCTGCTCATTCATTTTGATACGATTTGACATTATTCTATGTGTATTTTGTATATATTTTTCATACAAATTTACGTTATTTTATGTGTATTTGTTAATATATTTTGACACAAATTTAAAATATTTTATGTGTATTTTGTATATATTTCAAAAGAAATTTACCTACTTTTATGTGTATTTTGAATATCTATTTTCATACAAACTCAAACTATTTTTATGAATTTTTGAATATATTTCAATACAAATTTTAGTTAGGTTATGTGTATTTTGTAAATCTATTTTCATTCAAATATATATTATTTTATTGGTATTTTGTTGATTTATATTGATACGAATTTACATTATTTTTTATGTACTTTGTATATATATTTTTATACACATTTACATTATTTAATATTTATTTTGAATATATAATTTTATACAAATTCATGGTATTTTATGTGTATTTGTATATATATTTTCGTATAAATTTACATTATTTTATGTGTATTTTGTACATATATTTCATTACAAATTTACCTTATTTTATGTTTATTTTGTATGTGTATTTTGTACATTCATATTTATACAAATACACATTCTTTTATTGGTATTTTGTTTATTTATTTTGTTTCGTGTTTACATTATTTTATGTGTATTTTGTTTACATTTTTTTATACGTATTTACTTAATTTTATGTGTATTTTGTATATATATTTTTATAGAAATCAACGTTATTTTATGTGTATTCATACATATATTTTGAAACAAATTAACATTGTTTTATATGTACAATAAGGTAAATTTGTATTGAAATAGATATGCAAAATACATATAAAGCAATGTAAATTTGTTTCAAAATATGTATACGAATCCACATAAAATAGCGTAGATTTCTATAAAAATATATATACAAAATACACATAAAATGAAGTAAATACGTATAAAAAAATGTATACAAAATACACATAAAATAATGTAAGTTCGTATCAAAATAAATAAACAAAATACCAATAAAAGAATGTGTATTTGTATAAATATAAATATACAAAATACACATAAAATAACGTAAATTTATATAAAACTATATACAAAAATACACAGAAGTAATTAAATTTGTATGAAAATATATACAAAATACACACAAGATAAGCTAAATTTTAATTGAAATATATATACAAAATACATGAAATAAATTAAAATTTGTATCAAAATATTTAAACAAATACACATATAATAACGTCAATTTGTATGAAAATATATAAACAAAATACACATTAAATAATGTAAATACGTATAAAAAAATGTGTACAAAATACACATATAATCATGTAATTCGTATCAAAATAAATAAACAAAATACCAATAAAATAATATAAATTTGTATGAGTAAATGTGTATAAATATAAATGTACAAAATACACATACAAAATAAACATAAAATAAGGTAAATTTGTTATGAAATATATGTACAAAATACACATAAAATAATGTAAATTTATATGAAAATATATATACAAATACGCATAAAATACCATGAATTTGTATAAAATTATATATTCAAAATAAATATTAAATAATGTAAATGCGTTTAAAAATATATATAAAAAGTACATATAAAAAAATGTAAATTCGTATCAATATAAATCAACAAAATAACAATGAAATAATATATATTTGAATGAAAATAGATTTACAAAATACACATAACTAAAATTTGTATTGAAATATATTCAAAAATACATATAAATAATTTGAGTTTGTATGAAAATAGATATTCAAAATACACATAAAACTAGGTAAATTTCTTTTGAAATATATATACAAAATACCCATAAAATATTGTAAATTTGTGTCAAAATATATAAACAAATACACATAAAATAACGTAAATTTGTAGGAAAAATATATACAAAATACACATAGAATAATGTCAAATCGTATCAAAATAAATGAGCAGAATATCAATAAAATAACGTAAATTTTGTATGAAAATAAAGATGCAAAATACCCATAAAATAAAGCATATTTTTTTTAAAATACATATACAAAAATACACATAGAATAATTAAATTTGTATTAAAATTAATATACAAAATGCATATACAATAAGGTAAATTTGTATTGAAAAAATATGCAAAATACACATAAAAGTGTAAATTTGTTTAAAAATCTATATACGAATACACATAATATAACGTAGATTTCTAGAGAAATATATATACAAAATACACTTGAAATGATGTAAATACGTATAAAAATATAATATACAAAATACACATTAAATTATTTAAATTCTCGTCAAAATAAATAAACAAAATATCAATAAAAGAATGTGTATTTGTATGAAAATAGATATACAAAATACTCATAAAATAACCTAAGTTTGTATAAAACTATATACAAAAATACACAAAAATAATTTATATTTGTATGAAAATAAATATACAAAATACACATAAAATTAGGTAAATTTGTATTGAAATACATATACAAAATACACATAAAATAGTGGAAATTTGAATGAAAATATATAAACATATACACTTAAAATAACGTAAATTTGTATCATATATATATACAAAATACTAATTAAATAATGTAAATATGTATAAAAAAATATATATAAAACACAAATAGAATAATGTAAAATCGTATCAAAATAAATACACAGAATATTAATAAAATAATGTAAATTTGTATGAAAATAAAGATGCAAAATAGCCATAAAATAACGCATTTTTTATAAAAATAAATATACCAAAATACACATAAAATATTAAAATTTGTATTAAAATAAATATAAAAAATGCACATACTGTAAGGTTAATTTGTATTGAAATAGATATGCAAAATACATATAAAACAATGTAAATTTGTTTCAAAATATATATACGAATACACATAAAATAACGTTGATTTCTATAAAAATATATACAAAATACACTTAAAATGAAGTAAATACGTATAAAAAAATGAATACAAAATACACATAAAAATCGTATCAAAATAAACAAAATACCAGTAAAAGAATGTGTATTTGTATAAATATAAATATACAAAATACACATAAAATATCGTAAATTTGTATAAAACTATATACAAAGATACACAGTACAAATACACATTCTTTTATTGGTATTTTGTTTATTTATTTTGTTTCGAATTTACATTATTTTATGTGTATTTTGTTTACATTTTTTTTATACGTATTTACTTAATTTTATGTGTATTTTGTATATATATTTTTATAGAAATCTACGTTATTTTATATGTATTCGTATATATATTTTGAAACAAATTTACATTGTTTCAAATGTATTTTTGCATATCTCTTTCAATAGAAGTTTACCTTATTGTATGTGCATTTTGTATATTTATTTCAATACAAATATAAATATGTTATGTGTATTTTGGTAAATATATTTTTATAAGAAATGCGCTATTTGATGGGAATTTTGCATCTTTATTTTCATAAAAATTTACATTATTTTATTAATATTCGGTGTATTTATTTTGATACGATTTTATATTATTCTATCTGTTTTTTGTATATATATTTTTGTGTTTTTTTGTATATAGTGTTATTCAAATTTAGGTTATTTTATGTACGCATTTACATTATTTAATGTGTGTTTTGTATATATATTTTTATGCAAATTTACTTTATTTTATGTGCATTTTTGTACATATATTTTTTTAGAAATTTGCGTTATTTTATGTGTATTTGTATATGTTTTCTCATGCAAATTTACATTATTTTATTGCTATTTTGTTTATTTATTTTGATACGAATGAAAATAGATATTCAAAATATACATAAAATAAACTAAATTTGTATTGAAATATATATACAAAATACATAAAATAATGTAAATTTGTATCAAAATATTTTAACATATCCGCATAAAATAACGTAAATTTGTTTTAAAATATACAAAATACACATTAAATAATGTAGATTTGTATGAAATGAAAACAAATACATTTTATATAAAATATATATACAAAATACACATAGAATAATGTAAAATCATATCAAAATAAATACACAGAATATCAATAAAATAATGTAAATTTGTATGAAAATAAAGATGCAAAATACCCATTAAATAAAGCATATTTTTATAAAAATACATATACAAAAATACACATAGATTAATCAAATTTGTATTAAAATTAATATACAAAATGCACATACAATAAGGTAAATTTGTATTAAAAAAATATGCAAAATACACATAAGACAATGTAAATTTGTTTCAAAATATATATACGAATACACATAAAATAGCGCAGATTTCTATAGAAATATATTTACAAAATACACTTGAAATAATGTAAAAACGTATAAAAATATATATACAAAATACCCATTAAATAATGTTAATTCGTGTCAAAATAGATAAACAAAATATCATGAAAAGAATGTGTATTTGTATGAAAATAGATATACAAAATACACATAAAATAACCTAAATTTGTATAAAACTATATACAAAAATACACAAAAATAATTTAAACTTGTATGAAAATAAATATACAAAAAACATATAAAATTAGGTAAATTTGTATTGAAATACATATACAAAATACACATAAAATAATGTAAATTTGAATGAAAATATATAAACATATAGACTTAAAATAACGTAAATTTGTATCAAATATATATACAAAAAACACATTAAATAATGTAAATATGTATAAAAAAATATATACAAAACACAAATAAAATAATGTAAATTTGTATGAAAATTAAGATGCAAAATACCCATAAAATAACGCATTTTTTATAAAAATATATATACGAAAAAACATAAAATATTTGATTTTGTATTAAAATAAATAGATATACAAAATTCACATAAAATAAGCTAAATTTGAATTGAAATATATATACAAAATACATAAAATAATGTAAATTTGTATCAAAATACTTATACAAATACACATATAATAACGTAAATTTGTATAAAAATATATAAACAAAATACACATTAAATAATGTAAATACGTATAAAAAAATGTACAAAATACACAAATAATCATGTAATTCGTATCAAAATAAATAGACAAAATACCAATAAAATAATGTAAATTTCTATGAGAAAACATATACAAAATACACATAAATAACGCAAATACCAATAAAAATATATATAATATAATATATTTTTATACATATATAAAATATTGAATGTATATTTTGTATATATATTTTATCCAAATTTACGTTATTTTATATGTATTTGTTTATATATTTTCATACAAATTTACATCATTTTATGTGAGTTTTGTATATGTATTTCAATACAAATTTGCCTAGCTTTATGTGTATTTTGCATATCTATCTATTTTCAAACAAATTAAATTATTTTTGTGTATTTTTGTATATATTTTTATACAAATTTTAGTTATTTTATTTGTTTTTTGTATATATATTTTCTAACAAATATACATTCTTTTATTGGAATTTTGTGTATTTAATTTTTTACGAATTTACATTATTTTATGTGTATTTTGTATATATATTTTTCTACGTATTTAAATTATTTTATGTGTATTTCATATATATATTTTCATAAAAATTTACGTTATTTTATAGTGTGTATTCGTATATATTTTGAAACAAATTTTATACAAAATCATGTTATTTTATATGTATTTGTATATATGTTTTCATACAAATTTATATTATTTTATGTGTATTCTTACATATATTTTATTACAAATTTACCTTATTTTATGTTTATTTTGTATATTTATTTCATTTAATATAATCAAATTTAAATTTATTGTATATCCATTTTGTATATTAATTTTAATACAAATTTAATTATTCTATGTGTATTTTTCTATATGTATTTTTATAAAAATATGCTTTATTTAATGGGTATTTTGCATCTTTATTTTCATACAAATTTACGTTATTTTATTGATATTCTGCTCATTCATTTTGATACGATTTGACATTATTCTATGTGTATTTTGTATATATTTTTCATTCAAATTTACGTTATTTTATGTGTATTTGTTTATATATTTTGACACAAATTTACAATATTTTATGGGTATTTTGTATATATATTTCAAAAGAAATTTCCCTAGTTTTATGTGTATTTTGAATATCTATTTTCATACAAACTCAAATTATTTTTATGTATTTTTCTATATATTTCAATACAAATTTTAGTTAGGTTATGTGTATTTTGTAAATCTATTTTCATTCAAATATATATTATTTTATTGGTATTTTGTTGATTTATATTGATACGAGTTTACATTATTTTATATGTACTTTGTATATATATTTTTTACGCATTTACATAATTTAATATTTATTTTGAATATATAATTTTATACAAATTCATGGTATTTTATGTGTATTTGTATATATATTTTCATATAAATTTACATTATTTTATGTGTATTTATTCAAAATAAATATTAAATAATGTAAATGCGTATAAAAATATATATAAAAAGTACATATAAAATAATGTAAATTCATATTAATATAAATCAACAAAATACCAAAAAAATAATATATATTTGAATGAAAATAGATTTACAAAAAACACATAACATAACTAAAATTTGTATTGAAATATTTACAAATATACATATAAATAATTTGAGTTTGTATGAAAATAGATATTCAAAATACACATAAAACTAGGTAAATTTCTTTTGAAATATATATACAAAATACCCATAAAATATTGTAAATTTGTGTCAAAATATATAGAAAAATACACATAAAATAACGTAAATTTGTATAAAAAATGTATACAAAATACACATAGAATAATGTCAAATCGTATCAAAATGAATGAGCAGAATATCAATAAAATAACGTAAATTTGTATGAAAATAAAGATGCAAAATACCCATAAAATAAAGCATATTTTTATAAAAATACATATACAAAAATACACATAGAATAATTAAATTTGTATTAAAATTAATATACAAAATGCATATACAATAAATTTAAATTTGATTATATTAAATGAAATAAATATACAAAATAAACATAAAATAAGGTAAATTTGTAATAAAACATATGTAAGATTACACATAAAATAATATAAATTTGTATGAAAATATATATACAAATACACATAAAATAACGAATTTGTATAAAATTTATTTCAAAATATATACGAATACACACAATAAAATAACGTACATTTTTTTGAAAATGTATATATAAAATACACATAAAATAATTTAAATACGTAGAAAAATATATGTACAAAATACACATAAAATAATGTAAATTCGTAAAAAATTAAATACACAAAACTCCAATAAAAGAATGTATATTTGTAGGAAAATATATATACAAAAAACAAATAAAATAACTAAAATTTGTATAAAAATATATACAAAAATACACAAAAATAGTTTCAATTTGTTTGAAAATAGATATGCAAAATACACATAAAGTTAATCAAATTTGTATTGAAATACATATACAAAACTCACATAAAATAATGTAAATTTGTATGAAAATATATAAACAAATATATATAAAATAACGTAAATTTGGATAAAATATATATACAAAATATACATTAAATATTTTAAATATGTATAAAAATATATTATATTATATATATTTTTATTGATATTTGCGTTATTTATGTGTATTTTGCATATGTTTTCTTATAGAAATTTACATTATTTTATTGGTATTTTGTCTATTTATTTTGATACGAATTACATGATTATTTGTGTATTTTGTACATTTTTTTTATACGTATATACATTATTTAATGTGTATTTTGTTTATATATTTTTATACAAATTTACGTTATTATATGTGTATTTGTATCAGTATTTTGATACAAATTTACATTATTTTGTGTATTTTGTATATATATTTCAATTCAAATTTAGCTTATTTTATGTGTATTTTGTATATCTATTTTTTTTAATACAAAATCAAATATTTTATGTTTTTTCGTATATATATTTTTTTAAAAAATGCGTTATTTTATGGGTATTTTGCATCTTAATTTTCATACAAATTTACATTATTTTATTAATATTTTCTGTATTTATTTTGATACGATTTTACATTATTTTATTTGTGTTTTGTATATATTTTTTTATACATATTTACATTATTTAATGTGTTTTTTGTATATATATTTATACAAATTTACGTTATTTTAAGTCTATATGTTTATATATTTTCATTCAAATTTACATTATTTTTATGTGTATTTTGTATATGTATTTCAATACAAATTTACCTAATTTTATATGTTTTTTGTATATTTATTTTCATACAAGCTTAAATTATTTTTGTGTATTTTTGTATATAGTTTTATACAAATTTAGGTTATTTAATGTGAATTATGTATATCTATTTTCATACAAATACACATTCTTAATTTTGTTTATTTATTTTGACACGAATTAACATTATTTAATGTGTATTTTGTATATATATTTTTATTCGTATTTACATTATTTCAAGTGTATTTTGAATATATATTTCTATAGAAATCTGCGTTATTTTATGTGTATTCGAATATATATTTTGAAACAAATTTACATTTTTTATGTGTATTTTGCATATTTTTTCAATACAAATTTACCTTATTGTATGTGCATTTTGTATATTAATTTTAATACAAATTTGATTAATCTATGTGTATTTTGAATATATTTTTCATACAAAATAACGTTATTTTATGTGTATTTGTTTATATATTTTGAGACAAATTTACAATATTTTATGGCTATTTTGTATATACATTTCAAAAGAAATTTACCTAGTTTTATGTGTATTTTGTATCTATTTTCATACTTTTCATTTACATATTTTTGTATATATTTTAATACAAATTTTAGTTATGTTATGTGTATTTTGTAAATTTATTTTCATTCAAATATATATTATTTTATTGGTGTTTTGTTGATTTATATTGATACGAGTTTACATTATTTTATATGTACTTTGTATATATATTTTTATACGCTTTTACATTATTTAATATTTATTTTGAATATATATTTTTATACAAATTCATGGTATTTTATGTGTATTTTTATATATATTTTCATATAAATTTACATTACTTTATGTGTATTTTGTTCATATATTTTATTACAAATCTACCTTATTTTATGTTTTTTTTGTATATGTATTTTGTATATTTATATTTATCCAAATACACATTCTTTTATTGGTATTTTGTTTATTTATTTTAAATCGAATTTACATTATTTTATGTGTATTTTGTATACATTTTTTCATACGTATTTACTTAATTTTATGTGTACTTTGTATATATATTTTTACAGAAATCTACGTTTTTTTACTTGTATTCGTATATATATTTTGCAACAAATTTACATTGTTTTATATGTATTTCTGCATATCTCTTTCAATACAAATTTTCCTTATTGTATGTGCATTTTGTATATTTATTTCAATACAAATTAAAATATTTTATGTGTATTTTGGTATATATATTTTTATAAGAAATGCGCTATTTTATGGGAATTTTGCATCTTTATTTTCATACAAATTTACATTATTTTAATAATATTCGGTGTATTTATTTTGATACGATTTTACATTATTCTATTTGTTTTTTGTATATACTTTTTTATACATATTTACATTATTTAATGTGTATCTTGCATATATATTTTATACAAATTTATTATCTATTATCTATTTTCATACAAATACACATTCTTTTCATGATATTTTGTTAATTTATTTTGACACGAATTTACATTATTTGATATGCATTTTGTATATATATTTTTATACGAATTTACATAATTTCATATGTATTTTGTATATATATTTCTATAGAAATCTACTTTATTTTATGTGTATTCGTATATATATTTTGAAACAAATTTACATTATTTTATATGTATTTTTGAATATCTCTTTCAATACAAATCTACCTAATTGTATGTGCATTTTGTATATTTATTTCAATACAAATTTAAATATTTTATGTGTATTTTGGTATATATATTTTTATAAAAAATGCGATAATTTTTGGGAATTTTGCATCTTTATTTTCATACAAATTTACATTATTTTATTGATATTCTGTGTATTTATTTTGATACGATTTTACATTATTGTATTTGTTTTTTGTATATATTTTTTTATACACATTTACATTATTTAATTTGTATCTTGCATATATATTTTATACAAATTTACGTTATTTTAAGTGTATTTGTTTATATATTTTCATTCCAATTTACATTTATTTTAATTCGAAATTACATTATTTTATGTGTATTTTGTATACATTTTTTTTATACGTATTTACTTAATTTTATGTGTATTTTGTATATATATTTTTATAGAAATCTACGTTTTTTTATTTGTATTCGTATATATATTTTGAAACAAATTTACGTTGTTTTATATGTATTTTTGTATATCTCTTTCAATACAAATTTACCTTATTGTATGTGCGTTTTGTATATTTATCTTAATGCAAATTTAAATATTTTATGTGTATTTTGGTTTATATATTTTTATAAGAAATGCGCTATTTGATGGGAATTTTGCATCTTTATTATCATTCAAATTTACATTATTTTATTAATATTCGGTGTATTTATTTTGATACGATTTTACATTATTCTATTTGTTTTTTGTATATATTTTTTTTTATACATATTTACATTATTTAATGTGTATCTTGCATATATATTTCATACAAATTTATTATCTATTATTTATTTTCATACAAATACACATTCTTTTCATGATATTTTGTTTATTTATTTTTATTTACATTACTTAATATGTATTTTGTATATATATTTTTATACGTATTTACATAATTTTATGTGTATTTTGTATATATATTTCAATAGAAATCTACGTTATTTTATGTGTATTCGTATATATATTTTGAAACAAATTTACATTGTTTTATATGTATTTTTGAATATCTCTTTCAATACAAATTTATCTTACTGTATTTACATTTAGTATATTTATTTCAATACAAATTTAAATATTTTATGTGTGTTTTGGTATATATATTTTTAGAAAAAATGCACTATTTTCTGGGAATTTTGCATCTTTCTTTTCATACAAATTTACATTATTTTGTTGATATTCTCTGTATTTATTTTCATACGATTTTACATTATTCTATTTCTTTTTTGTATATATTTTTTTTATACACATTTACATTATTTAATGTGTATCTTGCATATATATTTTATACAAATTTACGTTATTTAAGTGTATTTGTTTATATATTTTCATTCAAATTTACATTATTTTATGTGTATTTTGTATATGTATTTCAATACAAATTTACCTAATTTTATGTGTATTTTGTATATTTCTTTTCATACAAGATTTTAATTATTTTGTGTATTTTGTATATAGTTTTATACAAATTTAGGTTATTTTATGTACGCATTTACATTATTTAATGTGTGTTTTGTATATATATTTTAATGCAAATTTACTTTATTTTATGTGCATTTTTGTAAGTTTGTATTGAAATAGATATGCAAAATACATATAAAACCATGTAAATTTGTTTCAAAATATATACGAATACACATAAAATACATGATTTCTATAAAAATATATACAAAATACACATAAAATGAAATAAACACGTATAAAAAAATGAATACAAAATACACATAAAATAATGTAAAATCGTATCAAAATAAATAAACAAAATACCAATAAAAGAATGTGTATTTGTATAAATATAAATATACAAAATACACATAAAATATTGTAAATTTGTATAAAACTATATACAAAAATACACAGAAGTAATTAAATTAAATAAATGTTAAATGTTAATGTTAATGAGTATAAAAATATATATACAAAGCACATATAAAATAATACAAATTTAATTATTCTATGTGTATTTTTGTATATGTATTTTCATAAAAAAAATGCATTATTTTATGTGTTTTCGTATATATTTTTTGATACAAATTTACATTATTTATGTGTATTTCGCATATATATTTCAATACAAATTTTCTTTATTGTATGTGCCTTTTGTATATTTATTTTGATACAAATTTAATTATTTTATGTTTTTTTTTTTATATATATTTTTAAACAAATATGCGTTATTATATGGGTATTTTGCATCTTTATTTTCATATAAATTTACTTTATTTTATTGATAGTCTGTTTATTTATTTTGATACGATTTTACGTTATTCTGTGTATTTTGTATATATATTTTTAGACATATATACATTATTTAATGTATATTTTGTACATATATTTTATGGAAATTTACGTTATCTTATGTGTATTTGTTTATATATTTTCATAGAAATTTACATTATTTTATGTGTATTTTGTATATGTATTTCAAAAAAAAATTGCCTAATTTCATGTGTATTTTGCATATATATTTTCAAACAAATTTTAATTATTTTTGTATATTTTTTATATATTTTTATACAAATTTTCGTTATTTTATTTGTATTTTGTATATATATTTTCCTACAAATATACATTCTTTTAGAGGAAATTTTGTTTATTTATTTTGATACGAATTTACATTATTTTATGTGTATTTTGTATATATATTTTTCTATGTATTTACATTATTTTATGTGTATTTTGTATATATATTTTCATAAGAATTTACGTAATTTGATTGTGTGTATTCGTATATATTTTGATAAAAAATTTCATTATTTTATGTGTTTTTTGCATTTCTATTTCAATAAAAATCTATCTTATTGTATGTGTATTTTGTATATTTATTTTAACACAAATTCAATGATTTAATGTGTATTTTTGTATATATATTTTTTTTAATATGAGTTATTTGATGGGTATTTTGCATCTTTAATTTTATAAATTTTTACATTACGTACATATCTTTTATACGTATTTACATTATTTAATGAGTATTTTGTTTATATATTTTTATACAAATTTACGTTATTATATGTGTATTTGAATATATATTTTGATACAAATTTACATTATTTTATGTATTTTCTATATTTATTTCAATTCAAATTTAGCTTATTTTATGTGTCTTTTGTATATATATTTTCATACAAATTTAATTATTTTTGTTTATTTTTGTATATAGTTTTATACAATTTTACGTTATTTTATGTATATTTTGTATATTTATATTTATACAAGTAAACATTCTTTTATTGGCATTTAGTTTATTTATTTTGATACGAATTTACATTATTTAATGTGTATTTTGTATACATTTTCTTATACGTATTTACTTCATTTTATGTATATTTTGTATATATATTTTTATAGAAATCTACGTTGTTTTATGTGTATTCGTATATATATTTTGAAACAAATTTACATTGTTTTATAAGACTAGTATTTAGCATATCTATTTCAATACAAATTTACCTTATTGTATGTGCATTTTGTATATATATTGTAATACAAATTTAAATATTTTATGTGTATTTTGGTATATATATTTTCATAAAAAAATGCGTTATTTTATGGGTATTTTGCATCTTTATTTTCATACAAATTTACATTATTTTATTAATATTCTGTGTATTTATTTTGATACTATTTTACATTATTTTATTTGTGTTTTGTATATATTTTTTTATACATATTTACATTATTTAATGTGTATTTTCTATATATATTTCATACAAATTTACGTTATGTAAGTGTATTTGTTTATATATTTTCATTCAAATTTACATTATTTTATGTGTATTTTGTATATGTATTTCAATAGAAATTTAACTAGTTTTATATGTATTTTGTATATATATTTTATACAAATTTAAATTATTTTTTGTGTATTTTTGTAGAGTTTTATACAAATTTACAATATTTTATGTGTATTTTGTATATCTATTTTCATACAAATACACACTCTTTTATTGATATTTTGTTTATATATTTTGATGCGAATTTACAAATTTTAATGTGTATTGTGTATATATATTTTTATACGTATTTACGTCATTTCATGTGTATTTTGTATATATATTTCTATAGAAATATACGTTATTTTATGTGTATTCGTATATATATTTTGAAACAAATATACATTGTTTTATGTGCATTTTGCATATTTTTTCAATACAAATTTACCTTATTGTACGTGCATTTTGTATATTAATTTTAATACAAATTCTATGTGTATTTTTGTATATGTATTTTGAAAAAAATATGCTTTATTTTATGGGTATTTTGCATCTTTATTTTCATACAAAACTACATTATTTTATTGATATTCTGTGTATTTATTTTGATACGATTTTACATTATTCTATGTATATTTTGTATATCTATTTTATACAAATGTACATTATGTGAATTTGTTTTTATTTCATACAAATTTTCTTTATTTTATGTGTATTTTGTACATGTATTTAAATACAAATTTAACTTATTATATGTGTATTTTGTATATCTATTTTCATACAAATTGAAATTAATTTTGTGTATTTTTGTATATATTTTTATTCAAATTTTCGTAATTTTATGTGTATTTTGTATATTATTTTCCTACAAATATACGTTCTTTTATCGGAATTTTATTTATTTATTTTGATGCGAATTTTCATTTTTTTTAGGTGTATTTGATATATATATTTTTATACTTATTTACATAATTTTAGATGTATTTTGAATATATATTCTCATAGAAATTTACTCTATATGTATATGTATAGAAAATGCACATGAAATAATCTAAATTCGTATCGAAATAAATGAACAAAATACCGATAAAATAATGTAATTTTGAATAAAAATATATATAGAAAATACACATAAAATAACAAAAATACAAATAAATATATACACATAAAATAATTTGAATTTAAATGAAAATAGATAAAAAAATAAACTTAAAATAAGGCAAATTTATAATGAAATATATATACAAAATACATATAAAACAATGTAAATTTGTTTCAAAATATATATACGAATACATATAAAATAACGTAGATTTCTAAAGAAATATATATACCAAATACACATGAAATATTGTAAATACGTATAAAAATATATATACAAAATACACATTAAATAATGTAAATTCGTGTCAAAATAAATTATTAAAATATCAATAAAAGAATGTGTATTTGTATGAAAATACATATACAAAATACACATAAAATAACGTAAATTTGAATAAAACTATATATAAAAATACACAAAAATAAGTTAAATTTGTATGAAAATAAATATACAAAATACACATAAAATTAGGTAAATTTGTAAAGAAATACATATACAAAATACACATAAAATAATGTAAATTTGAATGAAATTATATAAACAAATACACTTAAATTAACATAAATTTGTATAAAATATATGTAAAAAATACTCATTAAATTATGTAAATATGTATAAAAAATATATATACAAAACACAAATAGAATAATGTAAAATCGTATTAAAATAAATACACAGAATGTAAATAAAATAATGTAAATTTGTATAAAAATAAAGATGCAAAATTTCCATAAAATAACGCATTTTTTATAAATATACAAAATACACATGAAAGGATGTAAATACGAATAAAAATATATACCCAAAATACACATTAAATAATGTAAATTCGCGTCAAAATAAATAAACAAAATGTCAATAAAAGAATGTATTTGTATGAAAATAAATATACAAAATACACATAAGATAACATAAATTTGTATAAAACTATATACAAAAATACACAAAAATAATTTAAATTTGTATGAAAATAAATATACAAAATACACATAAAATTAGGTAAATTTGTATTGAAATACATATACAAAATACACATAAAATACTGTAAATTTGAATGAAAATACATAAACAAATACACTTAAAATAACGTAAATTTGTATAAAAAAATATATACAAAACACAAATAGAATAATGTAAAATCGTATCAAAATAAATACACAGAATATTAATAAAATAATGTAAATTTGTATGAAAATAAAGAAGCAAAATACGATAAAATAACGCATTTTTTTATATATATATACAAAATACACATAAAAATTGATTTGTATGAAAATAAATATACAAAATACACATACAATAAAGTAAATCTGTATTGAAATAGATATGCAAAATACATATAAAACAATATAAATTTGTTTCAAAATATATATACGAATACACATAAAATAACGTAGATTTGTATAAAAATATATATACAAAATACACGTAAAATGAAGTAAATACGTATAAAAAAATGTATTCAAAATACACATAAAATAATGTAAATTCGTATCAAAATAAATAAACAAAATTCCAATAAAAGAATGTGTATGTGTATAAATATAAATATACAAAATACACATAAAATAACGTAAATTTGTATAAAACTATATACAAAAATACACAGAAGTAATTAAATTCGTATGAAAATAGATATACAAAATACAGATAAAACAAGCTAAATTTGAATTGAAATGTATATACAAAATACATAAAATAATGTAAATTTGTATCAAAATATTTATAAAAATACATATAATGACGTAAATTTGTTTAAAAATATATAAACAAAATACACATTAAGTAATGTAAATACGTATAAAAAATATGTACAAAATACACATATAATCATGTAATTCGTATCAAATTAAATAAACAAAATAGCAATAAAATAATGTAAATTTGTATGAGAAAACATATACAAATACATATAAAATAACGCTAATTTTTATAAAAATATATGTCCAAAAATGAACGTAAAATAAATTAACTTTGGATAAAAATATATATACAAAACACACATTAAATAATGTAAATGCGTACATAAAATAACCTAAATTTGTATAAAACTATATACAAAAATACAAAAAAATAATTTAAATTTGTACGAAAAGAAATATACAAAATACACATAAAATTAGGTTAATTTCTATTGAAATACATATACAAAATACACTTAAAATAATGTAAATTTGAATGAAATTATATAAACAAATACACTTAAAATGACGTTAATTTGTATAAAATATATATAAAAAATACACATTAAATAATGAAAATATGTATAAAAAAATATATACAAAACACAAATAGTATAATATAAAATCGTATCAAAATATATACACAGAATATTAATAAAATAATGTACATTTGTATGAAAACTAGGATGCAAAATACCTATAAAATAACGCATTTTTTTTAAATTATACATACCAAAATACACCTAAAATATTTGAATTTGTATTAAAATAAATATACAAAAGGCACATACAATAAGGTAAATTTGTATTGGAATAGATATGCAAAAAACATATAAAACAATGTTAATTTGTTTCAAAATATATATACGAACACACATAAAATAACGTAGATTTCTATAAATATATATATACAAAATACAAATAAAATTAAGTAAATACGAATCAAAAATGTATACAAAATACACATAAAATAATGTAAATTCGTATAAATATAAATAAACAAAATACTAATAAGAGAATGTGTGTTTGTATAAATATAAATATACAAAATGCACATAAAATAACGTAAATTTGTATAAAACTATATACAAAAATACACAGAAGTAATTAAATTTGTATGAAAATAGATATACAAAATACACACAAAATAAGCTAAATTTTAATTGAAATATATATACAAAATACATAAAATAAAGTAAATTCGTTTCAAAATATTTTTAACAAATACACATATAATAACGTAAATTTGTAAAAAAATATATAAACAAAATACACATTAAGTAATGTAAATACGTATAAAAAAATATTTACAAAATACACCAATAATCAAGTCATTCGTATCAAAATAAATAAACAAAAAACTATTTAAATAATGTAAATTTGTATGAGAAAACATATACAAAATACACATAAAATAACGTTTTAAGTTTCTATAAAAATATATATTCAAAATACACATAATATTAGTTTGCTTAAAAAATATATACAAAACACATATTAGATAATGTAAATGAGTATAAAAATATGTATACAAAATACCTATGAAATAATCTAAACTCGTATCGAGTTAAATTAAGAAAATAACAATAAAATAATGTAGTTTTGGATGAAAATATATATAGAAAACACACATAAAATAACCTAAATACAAATACAAATATACACATTAAATAATTTAAAATTGAATGAAATAAATATACAAAATAAACATAAAATAAGGTAAATTTGTAATAAAATATATGTAAGAATACACATAAAATAATATAAATTTGTATGAAAATATATATACAAATACATATAAAATAACATGAATTTGTATAAAATTTGTTTCAAAATATATACGAATACACACAATAAAATAACGTAAATTTTTATGAAAATGTATTTATAAAATACACATAAAATAGTTTAAATACGTAGAAAAATATATATACAAAATACACATAAAATAATGTAAATTCGTAAAAAATTAAATACACAAAATTCCAATAAAAGAATGTATATTTGTAGGAAAATATATATACAAAAAACAAATAAAATAACTAAAATTTGTATAAAAATATATACAAAAATACACAAAATTATTTAAATTTGTTTGAAAATAGATATGCAAAATACACATAAATTTAGGCAAATTTGTATTGAAATACATATACAAAACTCACATAAAATAATGTAAATTTGTATGAAAATATATAAACAAATTCATATAAAATCACGTAAATTTGGATAAAATATATATATATATATATATATATATATATATATATATATATATATATATATATATATATATATATATATATATATATATATATATATATATATATATATATATATATATATATATATATATATACAATATATACATTAAATATTTTAAATATGTATAAAAATATATTATATAGTATATATTTTTTTTGATATTTGCGTTATTTATGTGTATTTTGAAAATGTTTTCTCATAAAAATTTACATTATTTTATTGGTATTTTGTCTATCTATTTCGATACGAGTTACATGATTATTTGTGTATTTTTTACATTTTTTTATACGTATATACATTATTTAATGTGTATTCTGTTTATATATTTTTATACAAATTTACGTTATTATATGTGTATTTGTATAGGTATTTTGATACAAATTTACATTATTTTATGTATTTTGTATATATATTTCAATTCATATTTAGCTTATTTTATGTGTATTTAGTATATATATTTATTTTAATACAAAATCAAATATTTTATGTTTTTTCGTATATATATTTTTATAAAAAATGCGTTATTTTATGGGTATTTTGCATCTTAATTTTCATACAAATTTACATTATTTTATTAATATTTTCTCTTTTTATTTTGATACGATTTTACATTATTTTATTTATGTTTTGTATATATATTTTTTATACATATTTACATTATTTAATGTTTTTTTTAATATATATTTGATACAAATTTACGTTATTTTAAGTCTATATGTTTATATATTTTCATTCAAATTTACATTATTTTATGTGTATTTTGTATATGTATTTCAATACAAATTTACCTATTTTTATATGTTTTTTGTATATTTATTTTCATACAAGTTTAAATTATTTTTGTGTATTTTTGCATATAGTTTTATACAAATTTAGGTTATTTAATATGTATTTTGTATATCTATTTTCATACAAATACACATTCTTTTCATGATATTTTGTTTATTTATTTTGACACGAATTAACATTATTTAATGTGTATTTTGTATATATAATTTTATACGTATTTACATTATTTCAAGTGTATTTTGTATATATATTTCTATAGAAATCTGCGTTATTTTATGTGTATTCGTATATATATTTTGAAACAAATTTACATTGTTTTATGTATTTTGCATATATTTTAAAAACAAATTTAAATTATTGTATGTGCATTTTGTATATTAATTTTAATACAAATTTGATTAATCTATGTGTATTTTTGTATATGTATTTTTATAAAAATATGCTTTATTTTATGGGTATTTTGCATCTTTACTTTCATACAAATTTACATTACTTTATTGATATTCTGTGTATTTATTTTGATATGTTTTTACATTATTTTATGTGTATTTTGTATATATATTTTATATAAAATGTATTTTTTTTCATTTCATACAAATCTACATTATTTTATGTGTTTTTTTTACATGTATTTAAATACAAATTTAACTAGTTATATGTGTATTTTGTATATCTATTTTGTATGTATATTTTCATAGAAATTTACTCTATTTTATGAGTATTCGTATATATATTTTGATACAAATTTACATTATTAATGTGTATTTTGCATATCTATTTCAATACAAATTTACTTTATTGTACGTGCATTTTGTATATTTATTTTAATACAAATTTAATTATTTTGTATGTATTTTTGTATATATATTTTTATGCATATATGCGTTATTATATGGATATTTTGCATCTTTATTTTCATACAAATCTACATTATTTTATTGATATTCTCTTTATTTATTTTGATACGATTTAACATTATTTTATGTGTTTTTGTATATATTTTTTATACATATTTACATTATTTAATGTTCATTTTGTATATATTTATCCAAATTTACATTATTTTATGTGTATTTGTTTATATTTTTTCATACATATTTACATTATTTTATGTGTTTTTTGTATACATATTTTTCTACGTATTTAAATTATTTTATGTGTATTTTGTATATACATTTTCATAAAAAAATTACGTTATTTTATTGTGAGTATAAGTATATATTTTGATAGAAATTTTATACAAATTCATGTTATTTAATGTGTATTTGTATATATATTTTCACACAAATATATATACAAAAATATACAATTTTATGTGTATTTTTTCATATATTTCAATACAAATTTACCTTTTTTTATGTTTTTTTGTATATTTATTTCATTCAAATTTAAATTATTTTATGTGTATATTTGTATTTGTATTTAGGTTATTTTATGTGTATTTTGTATATATATTTTCATCCAAAATTACATTATTATATTGGTATTTTCTTAATTTAATTCGATACGAATTTAGATTATTTCATAGGTATTTTGTATACATATTTTTATACTCATATACATTATCTAATGTGTGTTTTGTATATATATTTTTATGCAAATTTATTTTATGTTCATTTTTGTACATATATTTTTATAGAAATTTGCGTTATTTTGTGTATATAGTTTTATATAAATATACGTTATTTTATGTGTATTTTGTATATTTATATTTATACAAATATACATTCTTTTATTGCTATATTGTTTATTTATATATATACGAATTTACATTATTTTATGTGTATTTTTTATACATTTTTTTATACGTATTTACTTAATTTTATGTGTATTTTCTATATGTATTTTTATAGAAATCTACGTTATTTTATGTGTATTCGCATATAAATTTTGAAACAAATTTACATTATTTTATATGTATTTTGCATATCTATTTCAATACAAATTTACCTTATTGTATGTGCATTTTGCATATTTATTTTGATACAAATTCAAATATTTTATGTGTATTTTGGTATCAATAATTTTATAAAAAATACGTTATTTTATAGGTATTTTGCATCTTAATTTTCATACAAATTTACATTATTTTATTAATATTCTGTGTATATATTTTGATACGATTTTACATTATTCTATTTGTGTTTTGTATATATTTTTTTTATACATATTTACATTATTTAATGTGTATTTTGTATATATATTTCATACAAATTTACGTTATTATATGTGTATTTGTTTATATATTTTCTTTCAAATTTACATTATTTTATGTGTATTTTGTATATGTATTTCAATAGAAATTAACCTAATTTTATGTGTATTTTGTATATTTCTTTTCGTACAAATTTAAATTATTTTTTTGTATTTTATATATAGTTTTATACAAATTTAGGTTATTTTATGTACGCATTTACATTATTTAATGTGTGTTTTGTATATATATTTTTTATCCAAAGTTAATTTATTTTACGTTCATTTTTGGACATATATTTTTATAAAAATTAGCGTTATTTTATATGTATTTGTATATGTTTTCTCATACAAATTTACATTATTTTATTGCTATTTTGTTTATTTAATTTGATACGAATTACATGATTATATGTGTATTTTGTACATATTTTTTATACGTATTTACATTACTTAATGTGTATTTTGTTTATATATTTTTAAACAAATTTACGTCATTATATGTATTTTTATAAATATTTTGATACAAATTTACATTATTTTATGTATTTTGTATATACATTTCAATTCAAATTTAGCTTGTTTTATCTGTATTTTGTATATCTATTTTCTTACGAATTTAATTACTTCTGTGTATTTTTGTATATAGTTTTATACAAATTTACGTTATTTTATGTGTATTTTGTATATTTATATTTATACACATACACATTCTTTTATTGGAATTTTGTTTATTTATTTTGATACGAATTTACATTATTTTATGTGTATTTTGAATACATTTTTTTATACGTATTTACTTCATTTTACGTGTATTTTGTATATATATTTTTTATACAAATCTACGTTATTTTATGTGTATTCGTATATATATTTTGAAACAAATTTATATTGTTTTATATGTATTTTGCATATCTATTTCAATACAGATTTACTTTATTGTATGTGTATTTTGTATATTTATTTTAATACAAATAAATTTTTATGTGTATTTTTGTATATATATATAAAAAAAATGCGTTATTTTATGGGTATTTTGCTTCTTTATTTTCATACAAATTTACATTATTTTATTAATATTCTGTGTATTTATTTTGATACGATTTTACATTATTCTATTTGTGTTTTGTATATATTTTTTTTATACAAATTTACGTTATTTTAAGTGTATTTGTTTATGTATTTTCATTCAAATTTACAGTATTTTATGTGTATTTTGTATATGTATTTCAATACAAATTTACCTAATTTTATGTGTATTTTGTATATTTATTTTCATACAAATTTAAATTATTTGTGTGTATTTTTGTATATAGTTTTATACAAATTTATGTTATCTTATGTGTATTTTGTATATTTATTTTCATACAAATACACATTCTTTTATTGACATTTTGTTTATTTATTTTGACGCGAATTTACATTATTTAATGTGTATTTTGTATATATATTTTTATACGTATTTACATCCTTTCATGTGTATTTTGTATATTTATAAAAAATGCGTTATTTTATGGAAATTTTGCATCTTTATTTTTATACAAATTTACATTATTTTATTTACATTCTGTGTATTTATTTTAATACGATTTTACATTATTCTATTTGTGTTTTGTATATATATTTTTTATACATATTTACATTATTTAAGTATTTTTACATATATTTTATACAAATTTATGTTAATTTAAGTGTATTTGTTTATATAATTTCATTCAAATTTACATTATTTTATGTGTATTTTGTATATGTATTTCTTTACAAATTTACCTAATTTTATGTGTATTTTGTATATTTATTTTCATACAAATTTAACTTATTTTTGTGTATTTTTATATATAGTTTTATACAAATTTACGTTATTTTATGTGTATTTTGTATATGTATTTTCATACAAATACACATTCTTTTATTGATATTTTAATAATTTATTTTGACACGAATTTACATTATTTAATGTGTATTTTGTATATATATTTTTATACGTATTTACAATATTTCATGTGTATTTGGTATATATATTTCTTTAGAAATCTACGTTATTTTATATGTATTCGTATATATATTTTGAAACAAATTTACATTGTTTTATATGTATTTTGTATATATATTTCATTATAAATTTGCCTTATATTAAGTTTATTTTTTTATCTATTTTCATTTAAATTCAAATTATTTTATGTGTATATATTTATATGTATTTTTGTTATTTTATGTGTATTTTCTATATATATTTTTATTCAAAATTACATTATTTTATCGGTATTTTGTTCATTTATTTCGATACGAATTTAGATTATTTCATGTGCATTTTCTATACATATACATATAGAGTAAATTTCTATGAGAATATATATTCAAATACATCTAAAATTATGTAAATAAGTATAAAATATATATCAAATACACCTAAAAAAATGAAAATTCGCATCAAAATAAATAAATAAAATTCCGATAAAAGAACGTATATTTGTGGAAAATAATATACAAAATACACATAAAATACAAAATTTGAATAAAAATATACAAAAATACACAAAATTAATTCAATTTGTATGAAAATAGATATACAAAATACACATATAATAATTAAATTTGTATTTAAATACATGTACAAAATACACATAAAATAAAGAAAATTTGTATGAAATAAAACAAATTCACATAATGTACATTTGTATAAAATAGATATAAAAAATACATATAGTATAATATAAAATCGTATCAATATAAATAAACAGAATATCAATAAAATATTGTAGTTTGTATGAAAATAAAGATGCAAAATACCCATAAAATAAATCATATTTTTCAAAATACATATACAAAATACATAGAATAGCTAAATTTGTATTAAAATTAATATACAAAATGCGTACAATAAGGTAAATTTGTATTGAAAAATATGCAAAATGCACATAAAACAATGTATATTTGTTTCAAAATATATACGAATACACATAAAATAACGTATATTTCTATAGAAATATATACAAAATACACATGAAATGACGTAAATACGTATAAAAAATATATACACAATACACATTAAAATTTGTAAATTCGCATCAAAATATATAAACAAAATATCAATAAAAGTGTGTATTGTATGAAAATAGATATACAAAATACACATAAATATTGTAAATTTGTATAAAACTCTATACAAAATACACAAAAATAATTTAAATTTGTATAAAATATATATACAAAATACATATAAAACTAGTTAAATTTCTATTGAAATACATATACAAAATACACATAAAATAATGTAAATTTGAATGAAAATATATAAACAAATACACTTACATAACGTAAATTTGTATGAAATATATATAGAAAATAAACATTAAATAATGTAAATATGTATAAAAATATATAAAACACAAATAAAATAAAGTAAAATATTATAAAAATAAATACATAGAATATTAATAAAATAATGTAAAATTGAATGAAAATAAAGATGCAAAATACCCATAAAACAACGCATTTTTATGAAAATATATACCAAAATACACATAAAATATTTAAATTTGTATTACAATATATATACAAAATGCACATACAATAAGGTAAATTTGTATTGAAATAGATATGCTAAATACTAGTCTTATAAAACAATGTAAATTTGTTTCAAAATATATACGAATACATAAAACAACGTAGATTTCTATAAAATATATATATAAAATATACATAAAATGAAGTAAATACGTATGAAAATGTATACAAAATACATAAACTAATGTAAATTCGTATCAAAATAAATAAACTAAATGCCAATAAAAGAATGTTTACTTGTATAAATATAAATATACAAAATATACATAAAATAACGTAAAATTGTATAAAACTATATACAAAAATAAACAAAAATAATTAAATTTGTATGAAAATATATATACAAAAGACATAAAATAAGCTAAATTTGAATTGAAATAAATATAGAAAATACATAAAATAATGTAAATTTGTATCAATATATATATTCAAATACACATATAATAACGTAAATTTGTATAAAAATATATAAACAAAATACACATTAAATAATGTAAATACGTATAAAAGATATGTACGTAATGTAAAAATTTATAAAATTAAAGATGCAAAATACCCATCAAATAACTCATATTAAAAAAAATATATATACAAAAATACACATTAAATAATTGAATTTGTGTTAAAATAAATATACAAAATACACATACAATAAGATAGATTTTTATTGAAATAGAAATGCAAAAAACACATAAAATAATGAAATTTTTTATCAAAATATATACGAATACACACAATCAAATTACGTAAATTCTTATGAAAATATATATACAAAATACACATAAAATAATGTAAATACATAGAAAAATATATATACAAAATACACATAAAATAATGTAAATTCGTATCAAAATAAATAAACAAAATTTCCTCTAAAAGAATGTATATTTGTAGGAAAATATATATACAAAATACAAATAAAATAACGAAAATTTGTATAAAAATATATAAAAAATATACAAAAATAATTAAAATTTGTTTGAAAATAGATATGCAAAATACACATGAAATTAGGCAAATTTTTTTTGAAATACATATACAAAATACACATAAAATAATGTAAATTTGTATGAAAATATATAAACAAATACACATAAGATAACGTAAATTTCCATAAAATATATGTACAAAATATACATTAAATAATGTATATATGTCTAAAAATATATATACAAAATACACAGAATAACGTAAAATCGTATCAAAATAAATAAACAGACTATCAATAAAATAAAGTAAATTTGTATGAAAATAAAGATGCAAAATACCCATATAATAAAGCATATTTGTTTAAAAATATATATACAAAAAAAAACATAAAATAATTAAATTTGTATCAAAATAAATATACAAAAGGCACATACAATAAAGAAAATTTGTATTGAAATATATATGCGAAATACACATAAATAATGTAAATTTGTATCAAAAAATATATACGAAAACACATAAAATAAAGCATTTTTTTTATGAAAATACATATACAAAAATACACATAGAATAATTAAATTTGTATTATTTTATGTACTTTGTATATATATTTTTATACTCATTAACATTAACATTTAACATTTATTTAATTTAATTACTTCTGTGTATTTTTGTATATAGTTTTATACAAATTTACAATATTTTATGTGTATTTTGTATATTTATACATACACATTCTTTTATTGGTATTTTGTTTATTTATTTTGATACGATTTTACATTATTTTATGTGTATTTTGTATTCATTTTTTTATACGTGTTTATTTCATTTTATGTGTATTTTGTATATATTTTTATAGAAATCTACGTTATTTTATGTGTATTCGTATATATATTTTGAAACAAATTTACATTGTTTTATATGTATTTTGCATATCTATTTCAATACAAACTTACAAAAATGCACATAAAATAAAGTAAATTTGCATTAAAATATATATACAAAACACACATTAAATAATGTAAATGCGTACATAAAATAACCTAAATTTGTATAAAACTATATACAAAAATACACAAAAATAATTAAAATTTGTATGAAAAGAAATATACAAAATACACATAAAATTAGGTAAATTTGTATTGAAATACATATACAAAATACACATAAAATAATGTAAATTTGAATGAAAATATATAAACAAATACACTTAAATAACGTAAATTTGTATAAAATATATATGCAAGATACACATTAAATAATGTAAATGTGTATAAAAAAATATATACAAAAAAGAAATAGAATAATGTAAAATCGTATCAAAATAAATACAGAGAATATCAACAAAATAATGTAAATTTGTATGAAAAGAAAGATGCAAAATTCCCATAAAATAGTGCATTTTTTCTAAAAATATATATACAAAAATACACATAAAATATTTAAATTTGTATTTAAATAAATATACTAAATGTAAATACAGTAAGATAAATTTGTATTGAAAGAGATATTCAAAAATACATATAAAACAATGTAAATTTGTTTCAAAATATATATACGAATACACATAAAATAACGTAGATTTCTATTGAAATATATATACAAAATACACATGAAATTATGTAAATACGTATAAAAATATATATACAAAATACATATTAAGTAATGTAAATAAAAATAAATAAACAAAATATCATGAAAAGAATGTGTATTTGTATGAAAATAAATAATAGATAATAAATTTGTATGAAATATATATGCAAGATACACATTAAATAATGTAAATATGTATAAAAAAAATATATACAAAAAACAAATAGAATAATGTAAAATCGTATCAAAATAAATACACCGAATATTAATAAAATAATGTAAATTTGAATGATAATAAAGATGCAAAATTCCCATCAAATAGCGCATTTCTTATAAAAAATATATAAACCAAAATACACATAAAATATTTAAATTTGCATTAAGATAAATATACAAAACGCACATACAATAAGGTAAATTTGTATTGAAAGAGATATGCAAAAATACATATAAAACAACGTAAATTTGTTTCAAAATATATATACGAATGCAAATAAAAAAAACGTAGATTTCTATAAAAATATATATACAAAATACACATAAAATTAAGTAAATACGTATAAAAAAAATGTATACAAAATACACATAAAATAATGTAATTTCGAATTAAAATAAATGTAAATTGGAATGAAAATATATAAACAAATACACTTAAAATAACGTAAATTTGTATAAAATATATATGCAAGATACAAATTAAATAATGTAAATGTGTATAAAAAAAATATATACAAAAAACAAATACAATAATGTAAAATCGTATCAAAATAAATACACAGAATATCAATAAAATAATGTAAATTTGTATGAAAATAAAGATGCAAAATTCCCAAAAATTATCGCATTTTTTATAAAAATATATATACCAAAATACACATAAAATATTTAAATTTGTATTGAAATAAATATACAAAATGCTCATACAATTAGGTAAATTTGTATTGAAAGAGATATTCAAAAATACATATAAAACAATGTAAATTTGTTTCAAAATATATATACGAATACACATAAAATAAAGTAGATTTCTATAGAAATATATATACAAAATACATATGAAATTATGTAAATTCGTATAAAAATATATATACAAAATGCATATCAAATAATGTAAATTCGTGTCAAAATAAATTAACAAAATACCATGAAAAGAATGTGTATTTGTATGAAAATAGATAATAGATAATAAATTTGTATAAAATATATATGCAAGATACACATTAAATAATGTAAATATGTATAAAAAAGTATATACAAAAAACAAATAGAATAATGTAAAATCGTATCAAAATAAATACACAGAATATCAATAAAATAATGTAATTTTGTATGAAAATAAAGATGCAAAATACCCATAAAATAAAGCATATTTTTTTAAAAATACATATACAAAAATAAACATAGAATAATTAAATTAGTATTAAAATTAATATACAAAATGCACGTACAATAAGGTAAATTTGTATTGAAAAAATATACAAAATCCACATTTAAGCGTAAATTTGTTTAAAAATCTATATACGAATACACATAAAATAACGTAGATTTCTATAGAAATATATATACAAAATACACATGAAATGATGTAAATACGTATAAAAATATATATATATACAAAATACACATTAAATAATTTAAATTCTCGTCAAAATAAATAAACAAAATATCAATAAAAGAATGTGTATTTGTTTGAAAATAGATATACAAAATACTCATGAAATAACCAAAGTTTGTATAAAACTATATAGAAAAATACACAAAAATAATTTAAATTTCTATGAAAATAAATATACAAAATACACATAAAATTAGGTAAATTTGTACTAAAATACATATACAAAATACACATAAAATAATGGAAATTTGAATGAAAATATATAAACATATACACTTAAAATAACGTAAATTTGTATCAAATATATATACAAAATACTAATTAAATAATGTAAATATGTATAAAAAAATTTATACAAAACACAAATAGATTAATGTAAAATCGTATCAAAATAAATACACAGAATATTAATTAAATAATGTAAATTTGTATAAAATAAAGATGCAAAATAGCCATAAAATAACGCATTTTTTATAAAAATATATATACCAAAATACACATAAAATATTAAAATTTGTATTAAAATAAATATAAAAAATGCACATTCTGTAAGGTAAATTTGTATTGAAATAGATATGCAAAATACATATAAAACAATGTAAATTTGTTTCAAAATATATATACGAATACACATAAAATAACGTAGATTTCTATAAAAATATATACAAAATAAACATAAAATGATGTAAATACGTATAAAAAAATGAATAGAAAATACACATAAAAATCGTATCAAAATAAATAAACAAAATACCAGTAAAAGAATGTGTATTTGTATAAATATAAATATACAAAATACACATAAAATATCGTAAATTTGCATAAAACTATATACAAAAATACACAGAACAAATACACATTCTTTTATTGGTATTTTGTTTATTTATTTTGTTTCGAATTTATATTATTTTACGTGTATTTTGTTTACATTTTTTTATACGTATTTACCTAATTTTATGTGTATTTTGTATATATATTTTTTATAGAAATCTACGTTATTTTATGTGTATTCGTATATATATTTTGAAACAAATTTACAATTTTTTATATGTATTTTTGCATATCTCTTTCAACAGAAGTTTACCTTATTGTATGTGCATTTTGTATAATTATTTCAATACAAATTTAAATATTTTATGTGTATTTTGGTATATATATTTTTATAAGAAATGCGCTATTTGATGGGAATTTTGCATCTTTATTTTCATACAAATTTACATTATTTTATTAATATTCGGTGTATTTATTTTGATACGATTTTACATTATTCTATGTGTATTTTGTATATATATTGTTTATACATCTGGACATGATTTAATGTGTATCTTGCATATATCTTACATAAATTATTATCTATTTATTTTCATACAAATACACATTCTTTTCATGATATTTTGTTTATTTATTTTGTCACGAATTTACATTACTTAATATGTATTTTATATATATATTTTTATGCGTATTTACATAATTTCATGTGTATATTGTATATATATTTCTATAGAAATCTACGTTATTTTATGTGTATTCGTATATATATTTTGAAACAAATTTACACTATTTTATTTGTATTTTGCGTTTTTTTTCAATACAAATTTACCTTATTGTATGTGTGCATTTTGTATATTAATTTTAATACAAATTTAATTATTCTATGAGTATTTTTGTATATGTATTTTTAAAAAAAAATATGCTTTATCTTATGTGTATTTTGCATCTTTATTTTCATACAAATTTAAATTATTTTATTGATATTCTGTGTACCTATTTTGATACGATTTTACATTATTCTATGTATAACAAAAATAAATACAGAATACATAAAAATAGATATGCAAAATACATATAAACAATGTAAATTTGTTTCAAAATATATATACGAATACCCATGAAATAAGGTATATTTCTAAAAAAATATATATTCAAAATACACATAAAATTAAGTAAATACGTATAAAAAATGTATACAAAATACACATAAAATAATGTAAATTAGTATCAAAATAAATAAACAAAATACCAATAAAAGAATGTGTATTTGTATAAATATATATATACAAAATACACATTAAATAATATAATTTTTTTTAAAACTATACAAAATACACATGAAATGATGTAAATACGTATAAAAATATATATACAAAATACACATTAAATAATGTAAACTCGCGTCAATATAAATAAACAAAATATCAATAAAAGAAAGTGTATTTGTATGAAAATAGATATACAAAATACACATAAAATAACCTAAGTTTGTATCAAACTATATACAAAAATACACCAAAATATTTTAAATTTGTATGAAAATAAATATACAAAATACACATAAAATTAGGTAAATTTGTATTGAAATACATACACAAAATACAAATAAAATAATGTAAATTTGAATGAGAATACATAAACAAATACACTTAAAATAACGTAAATTTGTATAAAAAAATATGTACAAAACACAAATAGAATAATGTAAAATCGTATCAAAATAAATACACAGAATATTAATAAAATAATGTAAATTTGTATGAAAATAAAGAAGCAAAATACCCATAAAATAACGCATTTTTTTTATTTATAAAAATATATATACCAAAATACACATCAAAAAATTAAATTTGTATTAAAGTAAATATACAAAAAACACATACAATAAGATAAATTTGTATTGAAATAGATATGCAAAATTCATATAAAACAATGTAAATTTGTTTCAAAATATATATACGAATACACATAAAATAACGTAGAATTCTATAAAAATATATATACAAAATACACATAAAATGATGTAAATACTTATAAAAAAAATGTATACAAAAAACACATAAAATAATATAAATTCGTATCAAAATAAATAAACAAAATACCAATAAAAGAATGAGTATTTGTATAAATATAAATATACAAAATACACATACAATAGCGTAAATTTATATAAAACTATATACAAAAATACACAGAAGTAATTAAATTTGAATGAAAATAAATACAAAATACACACAAAATAAGCTAAATTTGAATTCAAATATATATACAAAATACATGAAATAAAGTAAATTTGTATCAAAATATTTATACAAATACACATATAATAACGTAAATTTGTATGAAAATATATAAACAAAATACACATTAAATAATGTAAATACGTATGAAAAAAATATGTACAAAATACTCATATAATCATGTAATTCGTATCAAAATAAACAAAATACCAAAAATAATATAAATTTGTATGAGTAAACGTGTATGTTGCATATTTTTTCAATACAAATTTACCTTATTATATACGCATTTTGTATATTAATATTAATACAAATCTAATTATTCGATGTGTATTTTTGTATCTGTATTTTTATAAACATATGCTTTATTTTTTGGGTATTTTGCATCTTTATTTTCATACAAATTTACATTATTTTATTGATATTCTGCTCATTCATTTTGATACGAGTTGACATTATTCTATGTGTATTTTGTATATATTTTTCATACAAATTTACGTTATTTTATGTGTATTTGTTTATATATTTTGACACAAATTTACAATATTTTATGGGTATTTTGTATATACATTTCAAAAGCAATTTACCTAGTTTTATGTGTATTTTGTATATCTATTTTCATACAAACTCAAACTATTTCTATGTATTTTTGTATATATTTTAATACAAATTTTAGTTATGTTATGTGTATTTTGTAAATTTATTGTATATTTTGTATATTTATTTTCATAGAAATCTCCGTTATTTTATGTGTATTCGTATATATATTTTGAAAAAAATTTACATGGTTTTATATGTTTTTTGCATATCTATTTCAATACAAATTTACCTTATTGTATGTGCATTTTGTATATTTATTTTAATACAAACTCAAATATTTTATGTGTGTCTTGGTATAAATATTTTTATAAAAAATGCGTTATTTTATGGGTATTTTGCATATTAATTTTCATACAAATTTACATTATTTTATTAATATTCTGTGTATTTATTTTGATACGATTTTATATTATTCTATTTGTGTTTTGTATATATATTTTTATACATATTTACATTATTTAATGTGTATTTTTTATATATATTTTATACAAATTTACGTTATTTTAAGTGTATTTGTTTATATATTTTCATTCAAATTTACATTATTTTATGAGTATTTTGTAAATGTATTTCAATACAAATTTACCTAATTTTATGTGTATTTTGTATATTTATTTTCATACAAATTAAAATTATTTTTGCGTATTTTTGAGTATAGTTTTATACAAATTTAGGTGATTTTATGTGTATAT
Source organism: Eriocheir sinensis (assembly GCF_024679095.1). NCBI lineage: Eukaryota > Metazoa > Arthropoda > Malacostraca > Decapoda > Varunidae > Eriocheir > Eriocheir sinensis. The sequence goes on along the minus strand of NW_026111566.1, from coordinate 39,513 downwards.
TGTATATCTATTTTCATACAAATACACATTCTTTTATTGATATTTAGTTTATTTATTTTGACGCGAATTTACATTATTTAATGTGTATTTTATATATATATTTTGATACGTGTTTACATCATTTGATGTGTATTTTGTATATATATTTCTATAGAAATCTACGTTGATTTATGAGTATTCGTATATAGATTTTGAAAAAAAAATTACACTGTTTAATGTGTATTTTGCATATTTTTTCAATACAAATTTACCTTATTGTATATGCATTTTGTATATTAATTTTAATACAAATTTAATTATGCTATGTGTATTTTTGTTTATGTATTTTTATAAAAATATGCTTTATTTTATGGGTATTTTGCATTTTTATTTTCATACAGATTTACATTATTTTATTTATATTCTGTCTATTTTTTTTTAAACAATTTTACATTATTCTATGTGTATTTTGTATATCTATTTTTATACGTATTTACTTAATTTATGTGTATTTTGTATATATAATTTTATAGAAATCTACGTTATTTTATGTGTATTCGTATATATATTTTGAAACAAATTTACATTGTTTTATATGTATTTTTGCATATCTCTTTCAATACAAGTTTACCTTATTGTATGTGCATTTTGTTCAATACAAATTTAAATATTTTATGTGTATTTTGGTATATATATTTTTATAAGAAATGCGCTATTTGATGGGAATTTTGCATCTTTATTTTCATACAAATTTACATTATTTTATTAATATTCGGTGTATTTATTTTGATACGATTTCACATTATTCTATTTGTTTTTTGTATATATTTTTTTTATACATATTTACATTATTTAATGTGTATCTTGCAAAATTATTTCATACAAATTTATTATCTATTATTTATTTTCATACAAATACACATTCTTTTCATGATATTATGTTTATTTATTTAGACACGAATTTACCTAGATATGTATTTTGTATATATATTTTTATACGTATTTACATAATTTCATGTGTATTTTTTATATATATTTCTATAGAAATCTACGTTATTTTATGTGTATTCGTATATATATTTTGAAACAAATTTACTTTGTTTTATATGTATTTTTGAATATCTCTTTCAATACATCTTTACCTTACTGTATATGCATTTTGTATATTTATTTCAATACAAATTTAAATATTTTATGTGTATTTTGGTATATATATTTTTATAAAAAATGCGCTATTTTATGGGAATTTTGCATCTTTCTTTTCATACAAATTTACATTATTTTATTGATATTCTGTGTATTTATATTGATAGGATTTTACATTATTCTATTTCTTTTTTGTATATATTTTTTTATACACATTTACATTATTTAATGTGTATCTTGCATATATATTTTATACAAATTTACGTTATTTTAAGTGTATTTGTTTATATATTTTCATTCAAATTTACATTATTCTATGTGTATTTTGTATATGTATTTCAATACAAATTTACCTAATTTTATGTGTATTTTGTATATTTATTTTCATACAAATTTTAAATATTTTTGTGTATTTTTGTATATAGTTTTATACAAATTTTGGTTATTTAATGTACGCATTTACTTTATTTAATGTGTGTTTTGTATATATATTTTTATGCAAATTTACTTCATTTCATGTGCATTTTTGTACATATATTTTTGTAGAAATTTGCGTTAATTTATGTGTATTTGTATATGTTTTCTCATACAAATTTACATTATTTGATTGCTATTTTGTTTCTTTATTTTGATACGAATGAAAATAGATATAAAAAATATACATAAAATAAACTAAATTTGTATTGACATATATATACAAAATACATAAAATAATGTAAATTTGTATCAAAATATTTTAACAGATGCGCATAAAATAACGTAGATTTGTTTTAAAATATACAAAATACACTTTAAATAATGTAAATATGTATAAAAAAATATATACAAAACACAAATAGAATAATGTAAAATCGTATCAAAATAAATACACAGAATATTAATAAAACAATGTAAATTTGTATGAAAATAAAGATACAAAATACCCATTAAATAACGCATTTTTTATAAAAATATATACACCAAAATACATATGAAAAAATTAATTTGTATTAAAATAAATATACAAAATACACATACAATAAGGTAAATCTGTATTGAAATAGATATGCAAAATATATATAAAACAATGTAAATTTGTTTCAAAATATATATACGAATACACATAAAATAACGTAGATTTGTATAAAAATATATATACAAAATACACATAAAATGAAGTAAATACGTATAAGAAAATGTATACAAAATACACATAAAATAATGTAAATTCGTCTCAAAATAAATAAATAAAATACCAATAAAAGAATGTGTATTTGTATAAATATAAATATACAAAATACACATAAAATAACGTAAATTTGTATAAAACTATACAAAAAAACACAGAAGTAATTAAATTCGTATGAAAATAGATATACAAAATACAGATAAAATAAACTAAATTTGAATTGAAATGTATATGCAAAATACAATATTTTATGTGTATATTTGTATTTGTATTTAGGTTATTTTATGTGTATTTTGTATATATATTTTCATCCAAAATTACATTATTTTATTGGTATTTTCTTAATTTAATTCGATACGAATTTAGATTATTTCATAGGTATTTTCTATACATATTTTTTATACTCATTTAAATTATCTAATGTGTGTTTTGTATATATATTTTTATGCAAATTTATTTTATGTTCATTTTTGTACATATATTTTTATAGAAATTTGCGTTATTTTATGTATATAGTTTTATATAAATTTACGTTATTTTATGTGCATTTTGAATATTTATATTTATACAAATACACATTCTTTTATTGGTATATTGTTTATTTACATTTATACGAATTTACATTATTTTATGTGTATTTTGTATACATTTTTTTATACGTATTTACTTAATTTTATATGTACTTTGTATATGTATTTTTATAGAAATCTACGTTATTTTATGTGTATTCGTATATATATTTTGAAACAAATTTACATTATTTTATATGTATTTTGCATATCTATTTCAATACAAATTTACCTTATTGTATGTGCATTTTGTATATTTATTTTAATACAAATTGAAATATTTTATGTGTATTTTGGTATCAATAATTTTATAAAAAAAAAAACGTAAATTTGTATAAAAAAATATGTACAAAACACAAATAGAATAATGTAAAATCGTATCAAAATAAATACACAGAATATAATATAAAATATTGTAAATTTGTATGAAAATAAAGAAGCAAAATACCCATAAAATAACGCATTTTTTTATTTGTAAAAATATATATACCAAAATACACATCAAAAAATTAAATTTGTATTAAAATAAATATACAAAAAACACATACAATAAGGTAAATTTGTGTTGAAATAGATATGCAAAATACATATAAATTAATGTAAATTTGTTTCAAAATATATATACGAATACACATAAAATAACGTAGATTTCTATAAAAATATATATACAAAATACACATAAAATGAAGTAAATACGTATAAAAAAATGTATACAAAATACACATAAAATAATGTAAATTCGTATCAAAATAAATAAACAAAATACCAATAAAAGAATGTGTATTTGTATAAATATAAATATACAAAATACACATAAAATAACGTAAATTTATATAAAACTATATACAAAAATACACAGAAGTAATTAAATTTGTATGAAAATATATACAAAATACACACAAAATAAGCTAAATTTGAATTGAAATATATATACAAAATACACATATTTTGCATATCTATTTTCAAACAGATTTAAATTATTTTTGTGTATTTTTGTATATATTTATTTTTGTTATACATAGAATAATGTAAAATCGTATCAAAATAAGTACACAGAATTTCAATAAAATAATTTAAATTTGTATGAAAATAAAGATGCAAAATACCCATAAGGTAAAGCATTTTTTTTTTAAATACATATACAAAAATACACATAGAATAATTAAATTTGTATTAAAATTAATATACATAATGCACACATACAAAAAGGTAAATTTGTATTGAAAAAAAACGCAAAATACAAATAAAACAGTGTAAATTTGTTTCAAAATATATATACGAATACACATAAAATAACGTGTATATTGTATATCTATTTTCATACAAATACACATTCTTTTATTGATATTTTGTTTATTTATTTTGATACTAATTTACATTATTTAATGTGTATTTTATATATATATTTTTATACGTGTTTACATCATTTGATGTGTATTTTGTATATATATTTCTATAGAAATCTACGTTGATTTATGAGTATTCGTATATAGATTTTGAAATAAATTTACACTGTTTTATGTGTATTTTGCATATTTTTTCAATACAAATTTACCTTATTGTATATGCATTTTGTATATTAATTTTAATACAAATTTAATTATGCTATATGTATTTTTGTATATGTATTTTTTTTTAAATATGCTTTATTTTATGGGTATTTTGCATTTTTATTTTCATACAAATTTACATTATTTTATTTATATTCTGTTTTTTTTTTTTTGAAACAGTTTTACATTATTCTATGTGTATTTTGTATATCTATTTTTATACGTATTTACTTAATTTTATGTGTATTTTGTATATATATTTTTATAGAAATATACGTTATTGTTTTATATGTATTTTTGCATATCTCTTTCAATACAAGTCTACCTTATTGTATGTGCATTTTGTATATTTATTTCAATACAAATTTAAATACTTTATGTGTATTTTGGTATATATATTTTTATAAGAAATGCGCTATTTGATGGGAATTTTGCATCTTTATTGTCATACAAATTTACATTATTTTATTAATATTCGGTGTATTTATTTTGTTACGATTTCACATTATTCTATTTGTTTCTTGTATATATTTTTTTTTACATATTTACATTATTTAATGTGTATCTTGCATATATATTTCATACAAATTTATTATCTATTATTTATTTTCATGCAAATACACATTCTTTTCATGATATTTTGTTTATTTATTTTGACACGAATTTACCTAGATATGTATTTTGTATATATATTTTTATACGTATTTACATAATTTCATGTGTATTTTGTATATATATTTCTATAGAAATCTACGTTATTTTATGTGTATTCGTATATATATTTTGAAACAAATTAACTTTGTTTTATATGTATTTTTGAATATCTCTTTCAATACATATTTACCTTACTGTATATGCTTTTTGTATATTTATTTCAATACAAATTTAAATATTTTATGTGTATTTTGGTATATATATTTTTATAAAAAATGCGCTATTTGATGGGAATTTTGCATCTTTCTTTTCATTCAAATTTACATTATTTTATTGATATTCTGTGTATTTATATTGATAGGATTTTACATTATTCTATTTCTTTTTTGTATATATTTTTTTAATACACATTTACATTATTTAATGTGTATCTTGAATATATATTTTATACAAATTTACGTTATTTTAAGTGTATTTGTTTATATATTTTCATTCAAATTTACATTATTTTATGTGTATTTTGTATATGTATTTCAATACAAATTTACCTAATTTTATGTGTATTTTGTATATTTCTTTTCATACAAATTTTGTGTATTTTTGTATATAGTTTTATACAAATTTAGGTTATTTTATGTACGCATTTACATTATTTGATGTGTGTTTTGTATATATATTTTTATGCATATTTACTTTATTTTATGTGCATTTTTGTACATATATTTTTTTAGAAATTTGCGTTATTTTATGTGTATTTGTATATGTTTTCTAATACAAATTTACATTATTTTTTTGCTATTTTGTTTATTTATTTTGATACGAATGAAAATAGATATACAAAATATACATAAAATAAACTAAATTTGTATTAAAATATATATACAAAATACATAAAATAATGTAAATTTGTATCAAAATATTTTAACAGATGCGCATAAAATAACGTAAATTTGTTTTAAAATATACAAAATACACATTAAATAAAGTAAATATGTATAAAAAAATATATACAAAACACAAATAGAATAATGTAAAATCGTATCAAAATAAATACACTGAATATTAATAAAACATAAATTTGTAAAAATAAAGACAAAATACCCATAAAATAAAATATTTTTATAAAATATATATACAAAAATACACATGAAAAATTTTATTTGTTTTAAAATTTATATACTAAATACACATACAATAAGGTAAATCTGTATTTAATATATATGCAAAATACATATAAAACAATGTAAATTTGTTTCATAATATATATACGAATACACATAAAATAACGTATATTTGTATAAAAATATATATACAAAATACACATAAAATGAAGTAAATACGTATAAGAAAATGTATACAAAATACACATAAAATAATGTAAATTCGTATCAAAATAAATAAACAAAATACCAATCAAAGGATGTGTATTTGTATAAATATAAATATACAAAATACACATAAAATAACGTAAATTTGTATAAAACTATATACAAAAATACACAGAAGTTATTAAATTCGTATGAAAATAGATATACAAAATACAGATAAAATTAGCTAAATTTGAATTGAAATGTATATAGAAAATACATAAAGTAATGTAAATTTGTATCAAAATACTTATAAAAATACATATAATAACGTAAATTTGTTTAAAAATATATAAAAAAAATACACATTAAGTAATGTAAATACGTACAAAAAATATGTACAAAATACACATATAATCATGTAATTCGTATCAAACTAAATAAACAAAAAAATAATGAAATAATGTAAATTTGAATGAGAAAACATATACAAATACATATAAAATAACGCTAATTTCCATAAAAATATATGTCCAAAAATGAACGTAAAATAAAGTAACTTTGGATAAAAATATATATACAAAACACACATTAAATAATGTAAATGCGTACATTAAATAACCTAAATTTGTATAAAACTATATACAAAAATACACAAAAATAATTTAAATTTGTATGAAAAGAAATATGCAAAATACACATAAAAATAGGTTAATTTGTATTGAAATACATATACAAAATACATATAAAATAATGTAAATTTGAAATAAAATATATAAACAAATACACATATAATAATGTAAATTTGTATGAAATATATAATCAAAATACACATTAAATAATGTAAATATGTATAAAAAAAATATATACTAAACACAAATAGAATAATGTAAAATCGTATCAAAATATATACACAATATTAATAAAATAATGTAAATTTGTATGAAAATCAAGATGCAAAATACCTATAAAATAACGCATTATTTATAAAAATATTGATACCAAAATACACATAAAATATTTGAGTTTGTATTAAAATAAATACACAAAATGCACATACAATAAGGTAAATTTGTATTGAAATAGATATGCAAAATACATATAAAATAATGTAAATTTGTTTCAAAATATATATACGAATACACATAAAATAACGTAGATTTCTATAAAAATTACATTTACAAAATACACATAATATTAAGTAAATACGTATAAAAAATGTATACAAAATACACATAAAATAATGTAAATTAGTATAAATGTGAATAAACAATATACCAATAAAAGAATGTGTATTTGTATAAATATAAATATACAAAATGCACGTTATTTTATGTGTATTCATTATATATTTTGAAACAAATTTACCTGTTTTATTTGTATTTTGCGTTTTTTCAATACAAATTTACCTTTTTGTATGTGTGCATTATATATATTAATTTTAATAAATTTAATTATTCTATGTGTATTTTGTATATGTATTTAAAAAAATATGCTTTATATGGGTATTTTGCATCTTTATTTTAATACAAATTTAAATTATTTTATTGAAATTCTGTGTACTTATTTTGATACGATTTTACATTATTCTATGTATAACAAACATAAATATATACAAAAATACACAAAAATAATTTAAATCTGTTTGAAAATTGATATGCAAAATATGTGTATTTTGTATATATATTTCAATTCAAATTAGCTTATTTTGTGTATATTTTATATATTTTCATACAAATTTAATTACTTCTGTGTATTTTGTATATAGTTTTATATAAATTTACGTTATTTATGTATTTTGTATATTTATATTTATACAAATACATTCTTTTATTAGTATTTTGTTTATTTATTTTGATACAATTTACATTATTTTATGTGTATTTTGTATACATTTTTTATACGTATTTACTTCATTTTATGTATTTTGTATATATATTTTTATAAATCTACGTTATTTTATGTGTATTCGTATATATATTTTGAAACAATTTACATTAATTTATATGTATTTGCATATCTATTTCAACACAAATTTACCTTATTGTATGTGTTTTTGTATATTTATTTTAATACAAATTTAATTTTTGATGTGTATTTTTGGTATATATTTTACAAATAAAAAAATGCGTTATTTTATGGGTATTTTGCTTCTTTATTTTATACAAATTTACAATATTTTATTATATTCTGTGTATTTATTTTGATACGATTTTACATTATTCTATTTGTGTTTTTGTACATATTTTTTTATACAAATTTACGTTTTTTTTTATAAAATTATTGATGCAAAATACACATAAAATATTTCAATTTGTATTAAAATAAATATACTACTGTATACAATAAAAGGTAAATTTGTATTGAAATAGATATACAAAATACATATAAAATAATGTAAATTTGTTCAAAATATATATACGAATACATAAAATAACGTAGATTTCTATAAAATACATATACAAAGTACATATAAAATTAAATAATACGTATAAAAATGTATACAAAATACACATAAAATAATGTAAATTCGTATAAATGTAAATAAACAATATACCAATAAAAGAATGTGTATTTGTATAAATATAAATATTCAAAATGCACATAAAATAACGTAAATTTATATAAAACTATATACATAAAATAACATAAATTTCTATAAAAATATGTACAAAATGAACATAAAATAAATTTGCATAAAATATATACAAAACACACATTAGATAATTTAAATGAGTATAAAAATATGTATTGAAAATACCTATGAAATAATCTAAATTCATCAATTAAATTAAGAAAATACCCATAAAATAATGTAATTTTGGATGAAAATATATATACAAAATACACATAAAATACCCTAACTACAAATACAACTATACACATAAAATATTGTATTTTGCATATACATTTCAATTCAAATTTAGTTTATTTTATCTGTATTTTGTATATCTATTTCATACAATTAAATACTTCTGTGTTTTTGTATAGTTTATACAAATTTACGTTATTTATGTGTATTTTGTATATTTATATTTATACAAATACATTCTTTTATTGGTATTTTATTTATTTATTTTGAACAATTTACATTATTTATGTGTATTTGTATCATTTTCTATATACGTATTTACTTCATTTTATGTATTTGTATATATATTTTTATACAAATCTACGTTATTTTATGTATTCGTATATATATTTTGAAACAAATTTACATTGTTTTATATATATTTGCATATATATATCAATACAGATTTACCTTATTGTATGTGTATTTTGTATATTTATTTTAATACAAATTAATTTTTTCATGTGTGTTTTGGTATATATTTTTATATAAAATGCGTTATTTAATGGGTATTTTGCATCTTTATTTTCATACAAATTTATATTATTTTAATAATATTCTGTGTATTTATTTTGATAGGATTTTACATTATTCTATTTGTTATTGTATATATTTTTTTATACATATTTACATTATTTAAAAGTGTATTTTGTATATTTTAAAACAAATTTACGTTATTTTATGCGCATCTGTTAAAATATTTTGATACAAATTTACATTATTTTATGTATTTTGTATATATATTTCAATACAAATTTTGTTTATTTTATGAATATTTTGTATATCTATTTTCATTCGTATCAAAATAAAAACAAAATAGCAATCAAATAATGTAAATTTGTATGAAAACATATACAAATACACATAAATTAACATAAATTTCTACAAAAATATATGTACAAAAATGCACATGAAATGAAGTAAATTTATAAAATATATATACAAAACACACATTAAATAAAATAAATGCGTACATTAAATAACAAAATTTGTATAAAACTATATACAAAATACACAAAATATTTAAAATTTGTATGAAAATAAATATACAAATACACATAAAATTAGGTAAATTTGTATTGAAATATATATACAAAATACACATAGAATAATGTAAATTTTAATGAAAATATATAAGCAAATACACTTAAAATAACGTAAATTTGTATAAAATATATATACAAGATACACATTAAGTAATGTAAATGTGTATACAAAAATATATACAAAAAAGAAATAGAATAATGTAAAATCATATCAATATAAATACACAGAATATCAATAAAATAATGTAAATTTGTATGAAAAGAAAGATGCAAAATTCCCATAAAATAGCGCATTTTTTATAAAAATATATATACCAAAATACACATAAAATATTTAAATTTGTATTGAAATAAATATACAAAATGCATATACAGAGTAAAGATGTATTGAAAGAGATATTCAAAAATACATATAAAACAAAGTAAATTTGTTTCAAAATATATATACGAATACACATAAAATAACGTAGATTTCTATAGAAATATATATAAAAAATACACATGAAATTATGTAAATACGTATAAAAATATATGTACAAAATACATATCTAGGTAAATTCGTGTCTAAATAAATAAACATAATATCATGAAAAGAATGTGTATTTGTATGAAAATAAATAATAGATAATAAATTTGTATGAAATAATTTTGCAAGATACACATTAAATAATGTAAATATGTATAAAAAAAATATATACAAAAAACAAATAGAATAATGTGAAATCGTATCAAAATAAATACACCGAATATTAATAAAATAATGTAAATTTTTTATGAAAATAAAGATGCAAAATTCCCATCAAATAGCGCATTTCTTATAAAAATATATATACCAAAATACACATAAAATATTTAAATTTGTATTGAACAAAATGCACATACAATAAGGTAAACTTGTATTGAAAGAGATATGCAAAAATACATATAAAACAATGTAAATTTGTTTCAAAATATATATACGAATACACATAAAATAACGTAGATTTCTATAAAAATATATATACAAAATACACATAAATTAAGTAAATACGTATAAAAATAGATATACAAAATACACATAGAATAATGTAAAATTGTTTAAAAAAAAATAGACAGAATATAAATAAAATAATGTAAATCTGTATGAAAATAAAAATGCAAAATACCCATAAAATAAAGCATATTTTTATAAAAATACATAAACAAAAATACACATAGCATAATTAAGTTTGTATTAAAATTAATATACAAAATGCATATACAATAAGGTAAATTTGTATTGAAAAAATATGCAAAATACACATTAAACAGTGTAATTTTTTTTTCAAAATCTATATACGAATACTCATAAATCAACGTAGATTTCTATAGAAATATATATACAAAATAAACATCAAACGATGTAAACACGTATCAAAATATATATATAAAATACACATTAAATAATGTAAATTCGCGTCAAAATAAATAAACTAAATATCAATAAAAGAATGTGTATTTGTATGAAAATAGATATACAATATACACATAAAATCACCTAAATTTGTATAAAACTATACTCAAAAATACGCAAAAATAATTTTAATTTGTATGAAAATAAATATACAAAATACACATAAAATTAGGTAAATTTGTATTGAAATACATTTACAAAATACTCATAAAATAATGTAAATTTGAATGAAAATATATAAACAAATACACTTAAAATAACGTAAATTTGTATAAAATATATATAAAAAATACACATTAAATAATGTAGATATGTATAAAAATATATATACAAAACACAAATAGAATAATATAAAATCGTATCAAAATAAATACACAGAATATTAATAAAATAATGTAAATTTGTATGAAAATTAATATGCAAAATACCCATAAAATAACGCATTTTTTATAAAAATATTTATACCAAGACACACATAAAATATTTGAATTTGTATAAAAATAAATATACAAAATGCACATACAATAAAATAAATTTATTGAAATAGATATGCAAAAAACATATAAAACCATGTAAATTTTTTTCAAAATATATATACGAATACACATAAAATAACGGAGATTTCTATGAAAATAAATATACAAAATATACAATAAATTTACAAAATACACATAACATAACTAAAATTTGTATTAAAATATATACAAAAATACATAGAAATAGTTTGAGTTTGTATGAAAATAGATATACAAAATACACATAAAACTAGGTAAATTTCTTTTGAAATGTATATACAAAATACCCATAAAATATTGTAAATTTGTGTCAAAATATATAAACAAATACACATAAAATAACGTAAATTTGTATGAAAAATATATACAAAATACACATAGAATAATGTCAACTCGTATCAAAATGAATGAGCAGAATATCAATAAAATAATGTAAATTTGTATGAAAATAAAGATGCAAAATACCCAAAAAATAAAGCATATGTTTATAAAAATACAGATACAAAAATACACATCGAATAATTAGATTTGTATTAATATTAATATACAAAATGCGTATATAATAAGGTAAATTTGTATTGAAAAAATATGCAACATACACGTTTACTCTTACAAATTTATATTATTTTTGGTATTTTGTTTTATTTTGATACAATTACATGATTATATGAGTATTTTGTACATATTTTTCATACGTATTTACATTATTTAATGTTATTTTGTTATATTTTCATACAAATTACGTTATTATATGTGTATTTGTATAAATATTTTGATACAAATTTACTTTATTTCATGTATTTTGTATATATTTCAATTCAAATTTAGCTTATTTAGTGTGTATTTTGTATATCTATTTCCATACAAATTTAATTACTTCTGTGTATTTTTGTATATAGTTTTATATAAATTTACGTTATTATATGTGAATTTTGTATATTTATATTTATACAAATACTCATTCTTTTATTGGTATTTTGTTTTTTTATTTTGATACAATTTATATTATTTTATGTGTTTTGTATACATTTTTATAAGTATTTACATCATTTTATGTGTATTTTGTATATATATTTTATAAATTCTACGTTATTTTATGTGTATTCATATATATTTTGAAACAAATTTACATTGTTTTATATGAATTTTGCATATCTATTTCAATACAAATTTACCTTATTGTAGTGTTTTTGTATATTTACTTTAATAAATTTATTTTTTGATGTGTATTTTAGTATATATATTTTTATAAATAAAAAAAATGCGTTATTTTATGGGTATTTGCTTCTTTATTTTCATACAAATTTACATTATTTTATTAATATTCTGTGTATTTATTTTGATACGATTTTACATTATTCTATTTATGTTTTGTAAATATTTTTTATACAAATTTACGTTATTTTAAGTGTATTTGTTTATGTATTCTCATTCAAATTTACATTATTTTATTTGTATTTTGTGTATGTATTTCAATACAAATTTACCTAATTTTATGTGTATTTTGTATATTTATTTTCATACAAATTTAAAATATTTTGTGTATTTTTGTATAGTTTGATACAAACTTAGGTTATTTTATGTATTTTGTATATCTATTTTCATACAAATACACTTTCTTTATTGATATTTTGTTTATTTATATTGACGAGTTTACATTATTTAATGTGTATTTTATATATATTTTTATACGTATTTACATCATTTCATGTGTATTTTGTATAGTTTTAAAAAAATTATATTATTTAATGTGTATTTTGTATATATATTTATACAAATACACATTCTTTTAGTATTTTGTTTATTTATTTTGATACTAATTTACATTATTTTATGTGTATTTTGTATACATTTTATACGTATTTACTTAATTTTATGTGTATTTTGAATATATATTTTTATAGAAATATACCTTATTTCATGTGTATTCGTATATATATTTTGAAACAAATTTACATTGTTTATATGTATTTTGCATATCTATTTTTATTTATTCTGTATTTATTTTTTTTATAGAATAATGTAAAATCGTATCAAAATAGGTACACAGAATATCAAAAAAATAATTTAAATTTGTATGAAAATAAAGATGCAAAATACCCATAAGATAAAGCATAATTTTTAAAATACATATACAAAATACTCATAGAATAATTAAATTTGTATTAAAATTAATATACAAATGCACACATACAATAAAATGGTAAATTTGTATTGAAAAAACGCAAAATAAAAATAAAATAGTGTAAATTTGTTTCAAAATATATATACGAATACACATAAAATAACGTAGATTTCTATAGAAATATATATACAATATACATATGAAATTATGTAAATACGCATAAAAATATATATATAAAATACATATTAAGTAATGTAAATTCGTGACAAAATAAATAAACAAAATATCATGAAAAGAATGTGTATTTGTATGAAAATAAATAATAGATAATAAATTTGTATGTAATATATATGCAAGATACACATTAAATAATGTAAATAAGTATAAAAATATACATATCAAATGCACCTAAAATAATGTAAATTCGTATCAAAATAAATACACCGAATATTAATAAAATAATGTAAATTTGTATGAAAATAAAGATGCAAAATTCCCATAAAATAGCGCATTTCTTATAAAAATATATATACCAAAATACATAAAATATTTAAATTTGTATTGAAATAATTATACAAAATGCACATACAATAAGGTAAACTTCTGTTGAAAGAGATATGCAAAAACATATAAAAATTGTAAATTTGTTTCAAAATATATACGAATACACATAAAATAACGTAGATTTCTATAAAAATATATATAAAAAATACACATAAAATTAGGTAAATACGTATAAAAAAAAGGTAAATAATATAAATTCGAAACAAAATAAATAAACAAAATACCAATAAAGAATGTGTATTTGTTCTGTATTTTGTATATAGTTTTATGCAAATTTACGATATTTTATGTGTATTTTGTATATTTATATTTCTAAATACACATTCTTTTACTGGTATTTTGTTTATTTATTTTGATACGATTTTATGTGTATTTTCTATTCATTTTTATACGTATTTACATCATTTTATGTTTATTTTGTATATATTTTATAGAAATCTACGTTATTTTATGTGTATTCGTATATATATTTTGAAACAAATTTACATTGTTTTATATGTATTTTGCATATCTATTTCAATACAAATTTACCTTACAGAATGTGCATTTTATATTTATTTTAATACAAATTTTAATATTTTATGTGTATTTTGGTATATATATTTTATAAAAAATGCGTTATTTTATGGCTATTTGCATCTTTATTTTATACAAATTTACATTATTTAATTAATATTCTGTGTATTTATTTTGATACGATTTTACATTAATCTATTTGTGTTTTGTATAAATTTTTTATACATATTTACATTATTTAATTAGTATTTTGTATATATTTGATACAAATTTACGTTATTTTAAGTGTATATGTTTATATATTTTCATTCAAATTTCCATTATTTTATGTATTTTGTATATGTATTTTAGTACAAATTTACCTAATTTTATGTATTTTGTATATTTATTTTCATAGAAATTTAAATTATTTTGTGTATTTTTCTATATAGTTTTATACAAACTTTGGTTATTTCATGAGTATTTTGTATATCTATTTTCAAACAAATACACATTCTTTTATTGATATTTTGTTTATTTATTTTGACGAGAATTTAAATTATTTAATGTGTATTATTTTGTATATATATATTTTTATACGTAATAACATCATTTCATGTGTATTTTGTATATATATTTCTATATAAATATACGTTATGTTATGTGTATTCATATATAGATTTTAAAAAAAATTTACGCTTAAATGTTGATTTTGTATATTTTTCAATACAAATTTACCTTATTGTACGTGCATTTTGTATTATTTTTAATAAAAATTTAATTTTTGTATGTGTATTTTTTTATATGTATTTTTAAAAAATATGCTTTATTTTATGGGTATTTTGCATCTTTATTTTCATACTAAATTACATTATTTTATTGATATTCTGTGTATTTATTTTGATACGATTTTACATTATTCTATTTGTTTTTTGTATATACTTTTTTATACATATTTACATTATTTAATGTGTATCTTGCATATAAATTTCATACAAATTAAATATCTATTATCTATATTCAAACAAATACATTCTTTTCATGGTATTTTGTTAATTTATTTTGACACAATTTACATTATTTGATATGCATTTTGTATATATATTTTATACAATTTACATAATTTCATATGTATTTTGTATATATATTTCTATAAATCTACTTTATTTATGTGTATTCGTATATATATTTTGAAACAAATTTACATTGTTTTATATGTATTTTTGAATATCTCTTTCAATACAAATCTACCTAATTGCATGTGCATTTTGTATATTTATTTCAATACAAATTTAAATATTTTATGTGTATTTTGGTATATATATTTTATAAAAAATGCGATAATTTTAGAATTTTGCATCTTTATTTTCATACAAATTTACATTATTTTATTGATATTCTGTGTATTTATTTTGATACGATTTTACATTATTGTATTTGTTTTTTGTATATATTTTTTTATACACATTTACATTATTTAATTTGTATCTTGCATATATATTTTATACAAATTTACGTTATTTTAAGTGTATTTGTTTATATATTTTCATTCCAATTTACATTTATTTTAATTCGAAATTACATTATTTTATGTGTATTTTGTATACATTTTTTTTATACGTATTTACTTAATTTTATGTGTATTTTGTATATATATTTTTATCGAAATCTACGTTTTTTTATTTGCATTCGTATATATATTTTGAAACAAATTTACGTTGTTTTATATGTATTTTTGCATATCTCTTTCAATACAAATTTACCTTATTGTATGTGCGTTTTGTATATTTATCTTAATGCAAATTTAAATATTTTATGTGTATTTTGGTTTATATATTTTTATAAGAAATGCGCTATTTGATGGGAATTTTGCATCTTTATTATCATTCAAATTTACATTATTTTATTAATATTCGGTGTATTTATTTGATACGATTTTACATTATTCTATTTGTTTTTTGTATATATTTTTTATACATATTTACATTATTTAGTGTGTATCTTGCATATATATTTCATACAAATTTATTATGTTATTTATTTTCATACAAATACACATTCTTTTCATGATATTTTGTTTATTTATTTTTATTTACATTACTTAATATGTATTTTGTATATATATTTTTATACGTATTTACATAATTTCATGTGTATTTTGTATATATATTTCAATAGAAATCTACGTTATTTTATGTGTATTCGTATATATATTTTGAAACAAATTTACATTGTTTTATATGTATTTTTGAATATCTCTTTCAATACAAATTTATCTTACTGTATTTACATTTAGTATATTTATTTCAATACAAATTTAAATATTTTATGTGTATTTTGGTATATATATTTTTAGAAAAAATGCGCTATTTTATGGGAATTTTGCATCTTTATTTTCATACAAATTTACATTATTTTTTTTTTATTCTCTGTATTTATTTTCATACGATTTTACATTATTCTATTTCTTTTTTTGTATATATTTTTTTTATACACATTTACATTATTTAATGTGTATCTTGCATATATATTTTATACAAATTTACGTTATTTAAGTGTATTTGTTTATATATTTTCATTCAAATTTACATTATTTTATGTGTATTTTGTATATGTATTTCAATACAAATTTACCTAATTTTATGTGTATTTTGTATATTTCTTTTCTTACAAATTTAAATAATTTTTGAGTATTTTTGTATATAGTTTTATACAAATTTAGGTTTACATTATTTAATGTGTGTTTTGTATATATATTTTAATGCAAATTTACTTTATTTTATGTGCATTTTTGTAAGTTTGTATTGAAATAGATATGCAAAATACATATAAAACAATGTAAATTTGTTTCAAAATATATATACGAATACACATAAAATACCGTAGATTTATATAAAAAGATATACAAAATACACATAAAATGAAATAAACACGTATAAAAATGAATACAAAATACACATAAAATAATGTAAAATCGTATCAAAATAAATAAACAAAATACCAATAAAAGAATATGTATAAATATAAATATACAAAATACACATAAAATATTATAAATTGTATAAAACTATATACAAAATACACAGAAGTAATTAAATTAAATAAATGTTAAATGTTAATGTTAATGAGTATAAAAATATATATACAAAGTACATAAAATAATACAAATTTAATTATTCTATGTGTTTTTTTGTGTATGTATTTTCATAAAAAAAATGCTTTATTTTATGTGTTTTCGTATATATTTTTTGATACAAATTTACATTATTTATGTGTATTTCGCATATATATTTCAATACAAATTTTCTTTATTGTATGTGCCTTTTGTATATTTATTTTGATACAAATTTAATTATTTTATGTTTTTTTTTGTATATATATTTTTAAAAAAATATGCTTTATTATATGGGTATTTTGCATCTTTATTTTCATACAAATTTACTTTATTTTATTGATAGTCTGTTTATTTATTTTGATACGATTTTACGTTATTCTGTGTATTTTGTATATATATTTTTAGACATATATACATTATTTAATGTATATTTTGTACATATATTTTATGGAAATTTACGTTATCTTATGTGTATTTGTTTATATATTTTCATACAAATTTACATTATTTTATGTGTATTTTGTATATGTATTTCAAAAAAAATTTGCCTAATTTCATGTGTATTTTGCATATCTATTTTCAAACAAATTTGAATTATTTTGTATATTTTTATATATTTTATACAAATTTTCGTTATTTTATTTGTATTTTGTATATATATTTTCCTACAAATATACATTCTTTTAGAAAATTTTGTTTATTTATTTTGATACAATTTACATTATTTTATGTGTATTTTGTATATATATTTTTCTATGTATTTACATTATTTTATGTGTATTTTGTATATATATTTTCATAAGAATTTACGTAATTTGATTGTGTGTATTCGTATATATTTTGATAAAAAATTTCATTATTTTATGTGTTTTTTGCATTTCTATTTCAATAAAAATCTATCTTATTGTATGTGTATTTTGTATATTTATTTTAACACAAATTCAATTATTTAATGTGTATTTTTGTATATATATTTTTTTTAATATGAGTTATTTGATGGGTATTTTGCATCTTTAATTTTATAAATTTTTACATTACGTACATATCTTTTATACGTATTTACATTATTTAATGTGTATTTTGTTTATATATTTTTATACAAATTTACGTTATTATATGTGTATTTGAATATATATATTGATACAAATTTACATTATTTTATGTATTTTCTATATTTATTTCAATTCAAATTTAGCTTATTTTATGTCTTTTGTATATATATTTTCATACAAATTTAAATATTTTTGTTTATTTTTGTATATAGTTTTATACAATTTTACGTTATTTTATGTATATTTTGTATATTTATATTTATACAAGTAAACATTCTTTTATTGGCATTTAGTTTATTTATTTTGATACGAATTTACATTATTTTATGTGTATTTTGTATACATTTTCTTATACGTATTTACTTCATTTTATGTATATTTTTATATATATATTTTTATAGAAATCTACGTTGTTTTATGTGTATTCGTATATATATTTTGAAACAAATTTACATTGTTTTATAAGACTAGTATTTAGCATATCTATTTCAATACAAATTTACCTTATTGTATGTGCATTTTGTATATTTATTGTAATACAAATTTAAATATTTTATGTGTATTTTGGTATATATATTTTCATAAAAAATGCGTTGTTTTATGGGTATTTTGCATCTTTATTTTCATACAAATTTACATTATTTTATTAATATTCTGTGTATTTATTTTGATACTATTTTACATTATTTTATTTGTGTTTTGTATATATTTTTTTATACATATTTACATTATTTAATGTGTATTTTCTATATATATTTCATACAAATTTACGTTATGTAAGTGTATTTGTTTATATATTTTCATTCAAATTTACATTATTTTATGTGTATTTTGTATATGTATTTCAATAGAAATTTAACTAGTTTTATATGTATTTTGTATATATATTTTATACAAATTTAAATTATTTTTTGTGTATTTTTGTATAGAGTTTTATACAAATTTACAATATTTTATGTGTATTTTGTATATCTATTTTCATACAAATACACACTCTTTTATTGATATTTTGTTTATATATTTTGATGCGAATTTACAAATTTTAATGTGTATTGTGTATATATATTTTTATACGTATTTACGTCATTTCATGTGTATTTTGTATATATATTTCTATAGAAATATACGTTATTTTATGTGTATTCGTATATATATTTTGAAACAAATATACATTGTTTTATGTGCATTTTGCATATTTTTTCAATACAAATTTACCTTATTGTACGTGCATTTTGTATATTAATTTTAATACAAATTTAGCTATTCTATGTGTATTTTTGTATATGTATTTTGAAAAAAATATGCTTTATTTTATGGGTATTTTGCATCTTTATTTTCATACAAAACTACATTATTTTATTGATATTCTGTGTATTTATTTTGATACGATTTTACATTATTCTATGTATATTTTGTATATCTATTTTATACAAATGTACATTATGTGAATTTGTTTTTATTTCATACAAATTTTCTTTATTTTATGTGTATTTTGTACATGTATTTAAATACAAATTTAATTATTATATGTGTATTTTGTATATCTATTTTCATACAAATTGAAATTAATTTTGTGTATTTTTGTATATATTTTTATTCAAATTTTCGTAATTTTATGTGTATTTTGTATATTATTTTACTACAAATATACGTTCTTTTATCGGAATTTTATTTATTTATTTTGATGCGAATTTTCATTTTTTTTAGGTGTATTTGATATATATATTTTTATACTTATTTACATAATTTTAGATGTATTTTGAATATATATTCTCATTGAAATTTACTCTATATGTATATGTATAGAAAATGCACATGAAATAATCTAAATTCGTATCGAAATAAATGAACAAAATACCGATAAAATAATGTAATTTTGAATAAAAATATATATAGAAAATACACATAAAATAACAAAATACAAATATATACACATAAAATAATTTGAATTTAAATGAAAATAGATAAAAAAATAAACTTAATATAAGGCAAATTTATAATGAAATATATATACAAAATACATATAAAACAATGTAAATTTGTTTCAAAATATATATACGAATACATATAAATAACGTGAATTTCTAAAGAAATATATATACAAATACACATGAAATATTGTAAATACGTATAAAAATATATACAAAATACATTAAATAATGTAAATTCATTGTCAAAATAAATTATTAAAATATCAATAAAAGAATGTGTATTTGTGTGAAAATACATATACAAAATACACATAAAATAACGTAAATTTGTATAAACTATATATAAAAATACACAAAATAAGTTAAATTTGTATGAAAATAAATATACAAAATACATAAAATTAAAAATTTGTGAAAATACATATACAAAATACACATAAAATAATATAAATTGAATGAATATAAACAAATACACTTAAATTAACATAAATTTGTATAAAATATATGTAAAAATACTCATTAAATAATGTAAATATGTATAAAAATATATATACAAAACACAAATAGAATAATGTAAAATCGTAAAATAAATACACAGAATATAAAATAATGTAAATTTGTATAAAATAAGATGCAAAATTTCCATAAAATAACGCATTTTATAAATATACAAAATACACATGAAAGGATGTAAATGCGTATAAAATATATACAAAATACACATTAAAAAATGTAAATTCGCGTCAAAATAAATAAACAAAATGTCAATAAAAGAATGTGTATTGTATGAAAATAAATATACAAAATACACATAAGATAACATAAATTTGTATAAAACTATATACAAAATACACAAAATAATTTAAATTTGTATGAAAATAAATATACAAAATACACATAAAATTAGGTAAATTTGTGTTGAAATACATATACAAAATACATAAAATACTGTAAATTTGAATGAAAATACATAAACAAATACACTTAAAATAACGTAAATTTGTATAAAAAAATATATACAAAACACAAATAGAATAATGTAAAATCGTATCAAAATAAATACTCAGAATATTAATAAAATAATGTAAATTTGTATGAAAATAAAAGCAAAATACCATAAAATAACGCATTTTTTATATATATATACAAAATACACATAAAAATTTATTTGTATTAAAATAAATATACAAAATACACATACAATAAAGTAAATCTGTGTTGAAATAGATATGCAAAATACATATAAAACAATATAAATTTGTTTCAAAATATATATACGAATACACATAAAATAACGTAGATTTGTATAAAATATATACAAAATACACGTAAAATGAAGTAAATACGTATAAAAAATGTATTCAAAATACATAAAATAATGTAAATTCGTATCAAAATAAATAAACAAAATTCAATAAAAGAATGTGTATGTATAAATATAAATATACAAAATACACATAAAATAACGTAAATTTGTATAAAACTATATACAAAAATACACAAGTAATTAAATTCGTAAGAAAATAGATATACAAAATACAGATAAAACAAGCTAAATTTGAATTGAAATGTATATACAAAATACATAAAATAATGTAAATTTGTATCAAAATATTTATAAAATACATATAATGACGTAAATTTGTTTAAAATATATAAACAAAATACACATTAAGTAATGTAAATACGTATAAAAATATGTACAAAATACACATATAATCATGTAATTCGTATCAAATTAAATAAACAAAATAGCAATAAAATAATGTAAATTTGTGAGAAAACATATACAAATACATATAAAATAACGCTAATTTTATAAAATATATGTCCAAAATGAACGTAAAATAAATTAACTTTGGATAAAATATATACAAAACACACATTAAATAATGTAAATGCGTACATAAAATAACCTAAATTTGTATAAAAATATATATAAAATACAAAAAATAATATAAATTTGTACGAAAAATATACAAAATACACATAAAATTAGGTTAATTTCTATTGAAATACATATACAAAATACATCTAAAATAATGTAAATTTGAAAGAAAATATATAAACAAATACACATATAATAACGTAAATTTGTATGAAATATATATACAAAATACACATTAAATAATGTAAATATGTATAAAAAATATATAGAAAACACAAATAGAATAATGTAAAATCGTATCAAAATATATACACAGAATATTAATAAAATAATGTAAATTTGTATGAAAATTAAGATGCAAAATACCTATAAAATAACGTATTTTTTATAAAATTATTGATACCAAAATACACATAAAATATTTGAATTTGTATCAAAATAAATATGCAAAATGCACATACAATAAGGTAAATTTGTATTGAAATAGATATGCAAAATACATATAAAATAATGTAAATTTGTTTCAAAATTTATATGCGAATACACATAAAATAACGTAGATTTCTATAAAAATACATATAGAAAATACACATAAAATTAAGTAAATACGTATAAAAAAATGTATAAAAAATACACATAAAATAATGTAAATTCGTATATATATAAATAAACAATATAGCAATAAAAGAATGTATATTTGTACAAATATAAATATACAATACACATAAAATAACGTATATTTATATAAAACTATATACACAAAATAACGCAAATTTCTATAAAAATATATGTACAAAAATGAACATAAAATAAATTTGCATAAAAATATATATACAAAACACACATTAGATAATGTATATGAGTATAAAAATATGTATACAAAATACCTATGAAATAATCTAAATTCGTATCGAATTAAATTAAGAAAATACCAATATAATAATGTAATTTTGGATGAAAATATATATACAAAATACACATAAAATAACCTAAATACAAATACAAATATACACATAAAATAATTTAAATTTGAATGAAATAAATATACAAAAAAACATAAAAAAAGGTAAATTTGTATTGAAATATATGAAAAAATACACATAAAATTGTATATTTTTGTATATATATTTGTATGAAAATATATATACAAATACACATTAAATAACATGAATTTGTATAAAATTTCTATCAAAATATATACTTATACTCACAATAAAATAACGTAATTTTTTTATGAAAATGTATATACAAAATACACATAAAATAATTTAAATACGTAGAAAAATATGTATACAAAAAACACATAAAATAATGTAAATATGTATGAAAAAATATAAACAAATACACATAAAATAATGTAAATTTGGATAAATATATACAAAATGAACATTAAATAATGTAAATATGTATAAAAAAATATATACAAAAAACACATAGAATAATGTTAAATCGTATCAAAATAAATAAAGAGAATATCAATAAAATAATGTAAATTTGTATGAAAATAAAGATGCAAAATATCCATATAATAACGCATATATGCATAAAAATATATATACAAAAATACATACAAAATAATTAAATTTGTATTAAAATAAATATACAAAATGCACGTACAATAAAGTAAATTTGTATTGAAATAGATATGCAAAATACACATTAATAATGTAAATTTGTATCAAAATATATATACGAATACTCATAAAATAGTAAATTTCTATGAAAATACATACAAAATAGATATACAAAATACACATATAACTAGTTAAATTTGTATTTAAATACATGTACAAAAAACACATAAAATAATGTAGATTTGTATGAAATGAAAAAAAATACATTTTATATAAAATATATATACAAAATACACATAAAATAATGTAAAAACATATCAAAATAAATACACAGAATATCAATAAAATAATGTAAATTTGTATGAAAATAAAGATGCAAAATACCCATAAAATAAAGCATATTTTTATAAAAATACATATACAAAAATACACATAGATTAATCAAATTTGTATTAAAATTAATATACAAAATGCACATACAATAAGGTAAATTTGTTTTGAAAAAATATGCAAAATACACATAAAACAATGTAAATTTGTTTCAAAATATATATACGAATACACATAAAATAACGCAGATTTCTATAGAAATATATATACAAAATACACTTGAAATAATGTAAATACGTATAAAATTATATATACAAAATACACATTAAATAATGTTAATTCGTGTCAAAATAAATAAACAAAATATCATGAAAAGAATGTGTATTTGTATGAAAATAGATATACAAAATACACATTAAATAACCTAAATTTGTATAAAACTATATGCAAAAATACACAAAAATAATTTAAACTTGTATGAAAATAAATATACAAAAAACATATAAAAATAGGTAAATTTGTATTGAAATACATATACAAAATACACATAAAATAATGTAAATTTGAATGAAAATATATAAACATATAGACTTAAAATAACGTAAATTTGTATCAAATATATATTAAAAAAAACATTAAATAATGTAAATATGTATAAAAAAAATATTTACAAAACACAAATAAAATAATGTAAAATCGTATCAAAATAAAAAGAGAAAATATTAATAAAATAATGTAAATTTGTATGAAAATTAAGATGCAAAATACCCATAAAATAACGCATTTTTATAAAATATATATACGAAAAACATAAACTATTTGATTTTGTATTAAAATAAATATATATACTAAATAGACATAAAATAAGCTAAATATGAATTGAAATATATATACAAAATACATAAAATAATGTAAATTTGTATCAAAATACCTATACAAATACACATATAATAACGTAAATTTGTATAAAAATATATAAACAGAATACACATTAAATAATGTATATACGTATAAAAAAATGTAAAAATACACAAATAATCATGTAACTCGTATCAAAATAGATAGACAAAATACCAATAAAATAATGTAAATTTTTATGAGAAAACATTTTCAAAATACACATAAATAACGCAAATATAAAAAAAAATATATACTATATAATATATTTTTATACATATTTAAAATATTTAATGTATATATGTATATATATATATATATATATATATATATATATATATATATATATATATATATATATATATATATATATATATATATATATATATATATATATATATATATATATATATATATATATATATATATATTTATCCATATATATGATTTATATATGAATTTGTTTATATATTTTCTTACAAATTTACATTATTTTATGTGAAGTTTTGTATATATTTCAATACAAATTTGCCTAACTTTATGTGTATTTTGCATATCTATTTTCAAACAAATTTAAATATTTTTGTGTATTTTTATATATTTTATACAAATTTTAGTTATTTTATTTGTTTTTATATATATTTTCCTACAAATATACATTCTTTTATTGGAATTTTGTGTATTTAATTTTTTGCAATTTACATTATTTTATGTGTATTTTATATATATTTTTCTACGTATTTAAACTATTTTATGTGTATTTATAAATACATTTTCATAAAATTTACGTTATTTTATTGTGTATTCGTATATATTTTGAAACAAATTTTATACAAATTCATGTTATTTTATGTGTATTTGTATATATATTTTCATACAAATTTATATTATTTTATGTGTATTCTTACATATATTTTATTACAAATTTACCTTATTTTATGTTTATTTCGTATATTTATTTCATTCAATTTAAATTATTTAATGTGTATATTTGTATTTGTATTTAGTTATTTTATGTGTTTTCTATATATATTTCATCCAAAACTACATTATTTTATTGTTATTTTCTTAATTTAACTCGATACAGTTTGAATTATTTCATAGGTATTTTGTATACATATTTTATACTCATTTACATTATCTAATATGTGTTTTGTATATATTTTTATGCAAACTAATTTTATGTGCATTTTGTACATATATTTTATAGAAACTTAAAACGTTATTTTATGTGTATTTTGTATATGTTTTCTCATACAAATTTACATTATTTAAATAGTTTTTGTTTATTTATTTTGATACAGATAAACTTGATTATTGGTGTATTTTGTAAATATTTTTATACGTATTTACATTACTTAATGTGTATTTTGTTTATATATTTTTTTTACAAATTACGTTATTATATGTGTATTTGTTAAAAATATTTTGAAACAATTTACTTTATTTTACGTGTTTTGTATATATATTTCAATTCAAATTTAGCTTATTTTATGTGTATTTTGTATATTTATTTTCATAAAAATTTAATAACATATGTGTATTTTCGTATATAGTTTATACAAATTTACGTTATTTTATATGTATTTTGTATATTTATATTTATACAAACACATTCTCTTATTAGTATTTTGTTTATTTATATTTATACAATTTACATTATTTTATGTGTATTTTATACATTTTTGATTCATATTTACTTAATTTTATTGTATTTTGTATATATATATTTATAGAAATCTACGTTATTTTATGTGTGTTCGTATATATATTTTGAAACAAATTAACATTGTTTTATATGTTTTTGCATATCTATTCAATATAAATTTACCTTATTGTATGTGCCTTTTGTATATTTATTTTAATACAAATTCAAATATTTTAGGTGTATTTTTGGTATGTATAATTTAAAAATGCGTTATTTATAGGTATTTTGCATCCTAGTTTTCATACAAATGTACATTATTTTATTAATATTCTGTGTATATATTTTGATACGATTTTATATTATACTATTTGTGTTTTGTATATATTTTTTATACATATTTTCATTATTTAATGTGTATTTTTATATATATTTTATACAAATTAACGTCATTTAAGTGTATTTGTTTATATAATTTCATTCAAATTTACATTATTTTAAGTGTATTTTGTATATGTATTTCAATAGAAATTAACCTAATTTTATGTATTTTATATTTCTTTTCATACAAATTTAAATTATTTTTTGTATTTTGTATATAGTTTTATACAAATTTAGGTTATTTATGTACGCATTTACATTATTTAATGTGTTTTTTATATATATTTTTATCAAGTTAATTTATTTTACGTTCATTTTGGACATATATTTTATAAAATTAGCGTTATTTTATATGTATTTGTATATGTTTTCTCATACAAATTTACATTATTTTATTGCTATTTTGTTTATTTAATTTGATACAGATTACATGATTATATATATGTATTTTGTACATATTTTTTATACGTATTTACATTACTTAATGTGTATTTTGTTTATATATTTTAAACAAATTTACGTCATTATATGTATTTTATAAATATTTTGATACAAATTTACATTATTTATGTATTTTGTATATACATTTCAATTCAAATTTAGCTTATTTTATCTGTATTTTGTATATCTATTTTCATACAATTTAATTACTTCTGTGTATTTTTGTATATAGTTTTTATACAAATTTACGTTATTTATGTATTTTGTATATTTATATTTATACATACACATTCTTTTATTGGAATTTTGTTTATTTATTTTGATACAATTTACATTATTTTATGTATTTTGAATACATTTTTTATACGTATTACTTCATTTTATGTGTATTTTGTATATATATTTTTATAGAAATCTACGTTATTTTATGTGTATTCGTATATATATTTTGAAACAAATTTATATTGTTTTATATGTATTTTGCATATAAATTTCATTACAAATTTACCTTATTGTATGTGTATTTTGTATATTTATTTTAATACAAATAAATTTTTTAATGTGTATTTAGTTATATATTTTTATAAAAAAAGGCGTTATTTTACGGTATTTTGCTTCTTTATTTTCATACAAATTTACATTATTTTATTAATATTCTGTGTCTTTATTTTGATACGATTTTACATTATTCTATTTGTGTTTTGTATATATTTTTTTTATACATATTTACATTTTATTTAAGTGTATTTGTTTATGTATTTTCATTCAAATTTACAGTATTTTATGTTATTATTTTGTATGTATTTCAGCTAATTTACCTAATTTATATGTATTTTGTATATTTATTTTCATATTTAAATTATTTTTGTGTTTTTTGTATATAGTTTTATACAAATTTATATTTATGTGTATTTTGTATATTTCATTTTCATACAAATACATTCTTTAATATTTGTTTTATTTATTTTGACGCAATTTACATTATTTAATGTGTATTTTGTATATATATTTTTACTATACGTATTTACAATATTTCATGTATTTTGTATATATTTCTTTAAAATCGATTATTTTATATGTATTCATATATATTTTGAAACAAATTTACATTGTTTTTAGCAACTATGTATTTTGTATATATATTCTATAAAATTTACATTATTCTATTTGTGTATTTATTCATAATTATTTTAATAATTTTTACATATATTTATTTGTATGTTAATTTAGAATATGTTGTTTATATATATTTCATTAAAAGATACTTTTTGTTCAACATTATTTTATATTTGTATATATATTTCAAACAAATTTACCTAATTTTAAATAGTATATCCTGTATATTTATTTTCAACCTAAATTTATATTTTTGTGTATATTGTTTATATATAGTTTTTATTCAAATTTACGTTATTTTAATATTATTTGTATATATTTTCATTCAAATTTTACATTCTATTATTGATATTTAATATATTTATTTTGACACAATTTACATTATTTAATGTGTATTATTTTGTATATATGTTTTCATGCAATATTTACAATATTTCATATATATTATTTTGTATATAGTTTGATAAATCTACGTTATTATATGTGTATTTTGTATATATATTTTGAAACAAATTTACATTGTTTATATTCGATATTTTGTATATATATTTCATTATAAATTTGCCTTTATTTTAAGTTTATTTTTTTTTATATCTATTTTTCATTTTAAGTTCAAATTATTTTATGTATATATATTTATTTGTATTTTGTTATTTTATATGTATTTTCTATATGTCTTTTATTCAAAATTACATTCTTTATCATTTTGTATCATTTGTTCAGTACATTTCGATACAATTTAGATTTATTTCATGTGCATTTTCATACATATACAGCATATACATATAGGTAAATTTCTGCATAGGGAATATATGTTCAAGAAATACATCTGGAATATGTATTAAAATAGAATATAAAAATATATATATCAAAGCTCCACCTAAAAAATAAAGAAAATTCGCATCCAAAATAAATAAAATAAAATTCCGATAAAGAACGTATATTTGGGAGAATAATATACAAAAATACACATAAAATACAAAAATTTGAATATAAGTATGCAAAAATACACAAATTAATTTCAATTTAACTGTAAATGATATACAAAATACATATATGATAAGTTAAATTTGTATTTAGAAATACATGTACAAAATACACATAAATGAAAAATTTGTATAAAATAAACAAATTCACATAATCGCATTGTGCATTATTATAAAATAGATATACAAAATATACATAAATAATGTAAATCATATCAAATAAATACACAGAATATCAGTAAAATAATGTATTTTGTATGAAAATAAAAAGATGCAGAAAAGCCCATAAAAATAAAGCATATTTTTTTCCAAAATACATGTATACAAAAATACACATAGAATTTGTATTAAAATTAATATACAAAATACACGTATACAATAAAATGAAATTTGTATTGAAAAAATATGCAAAATCTTTATAAAACAATGTATTTGTTTCAAAATATATATACGAATACGAATAAAATAACGACAATATTTCTATAAATATATATACAAAATACACATGAAACTCAGCGTAAATACGTATATAAAGAAATATATATACACAATACACGATAAAATTTGTAATAATTCGCATCAAAATATATAAACAAAATATCAATAAAAGGGGTGTGTATTTAGCAAGAAAATAGATATACAAAAACATACGCCAAAATATTATGAGTTGCATAAAACCTCTATACAAAACTGCACAAAATAATTTAGAATTTGTATAAAATATATACACAAATACTATATAAACTAGATTAAATTTCTGTTGAAATACATATACAAAATACACATAAAATAATGTAAATTTGAATGAAAATATATAAACAAATACACTTACGCCAACGTGAAATTTGTACAAATATATAGAAAATGCATTAAATAATAACAAGTATGTATAAAAATATATACAAAGCACCTAGGTAAAATAATGTAAAATAATTATCAAAATAAATACACAGAATAATTAATAAAATAATGTAAGTTGTATGAAAATAAAATGCAAAATACCCTTAAATAACGCATTTTTTTATGAAAATATATACCAAAATACATAAATATTAAATTTGTGTTAATAAATATACATAAAATATTTAAATTTGTTACAATATATGTACAAATGCACATACAATAAAAAGAGTAAATTTGTTATTGAAATAGATATACTTTAAATACTTTAGTCTTATAAAACAATGTAAATTTGTTTCAAAATATATGTCTGAATAGGGCCACATACTTAACAACAGCATAGATTTCTGTAAAATATATATACAAAATATACATAAAATGAAATGTAAATACGTATAGCAAGAAAATATTGTACAAAATGCTACGTGAAAATAATATAAATTAATATCAAATAAATAAACTAAATGTAACCCAAAGAATGTTTTACTTGTAAAGAATGTTTGGCAGCATAGTATAAATACACAATATGCATAAAATAACGTAAATTATGTATAAAACTATATACAAAATAAACAAAATAATTAAATTTGTGAAATATATATATAAAAGACACATAAATAAGCTAAATTTGAATTAGAATAAATATGAAAATACACATAAAATAATGTAAATTTTGTCATCCAAATATATATTCAAATACATATAATAACGTAAATTTGTATAAAAAATATAACAAACAAAATACCACATTAAATAATGTAAATACGATATAAAAGATATGTACGTAATGTAAAAATTTATAAAATTAAAAGATGCAAAATACCCATCAAATAATAACTCATATTAAAAAAATATATACAAAATACACATTTAAATCATTGAATTTGTGTTAAAATAAAATATGCAAAATACACATACAATGAATGAATAGATTTTATTGAGAATAAAGTGCAAAAACACATAAAATAATGAAATTACTATCAAAATATATGCGAATACACACAATCAAAATTACGTAAATTCTTATGAAAATATATATACAAGAAATACTTACATAAAATCAATGTAAATACATAGAGAAAATATATATACAAAATACTTTACATACAAATAATATAAATTTCTGTTATCAAAATAAATAAAGGCAAAAATTTCCTCATCTAAAGAATAATGTATATTTGGCGGAAAATATATATATACAAAATACAAATAAAATAACGAAATTTACATAAAAATATATAAAATATACTAAAATAATTAAAAATTTGTTTAATAGATATATAAAATACACATGAAATTAGGCAATTTTTTTGAAATACATATACAAAATACACATAAAATAATATAAATTTGTATTGAAAATATGTAAACAATATACATAAGATAACGTAGCAATTTCCATAAAATATATGCTTTACTTAAAAATATACATTAAATAGTATGTATGTCCTAAAAATATATATACAAAATACACAGAATAACGTAAAATCGTATCAAAATAAATAAACGAACTATCAATAAAATAAAATAGAATTTGTATGAGAAATAAAAGATACAAATACCCATATAACTAACATATTTGTTTAAAAATATATATTTAAAAAAAACTTATAAAATAATTAAATTGTGTCAAAAATAAATATACAAAAAGGCACATACAATAAAAGAAAATTTAATATTGAAATATATACGAAATACATAAATAAATATGTAAATTTGTATCAAAATATATATACGAAAACACATAAAGCCGTAAAAGCATTTTTTTATGAAAATACATATAAAAAAAAAACTACATAGAATAATTGAAATTTGTAACATTATTTTGCTTAATGTATATATATATATTTTATACTCAAGTAGCATGTAACATTTAACATTTATTTAATTTAATTACTTCTAGTGTATTTCCTTGTATATAGTTTTATACAAATTTACAATATTTAATATTGTATTTTGTATATGTTATATTATAAATACACATTCTTTATTAATTGGTATTTTTATTTATTTAATTTGACTGCGAATTTACGATATTTTATGTGTATTTAATATTCATTATTTATGCGTGTTTATTTCACATTTTATGTGTATTTTGTATATAATTTTTTATAGAAATCTACGGTTATTTTATGTGTATTCATATATATATTTTGAAACAAATTGTACATTGTCTATGTATTTTGCATATCTATTCAATACAAACTTACAAAAATGCACATGAGCCAAAATAAAAGTAATTTGCATTAAAATATATATACAAAACACACATTAAATAAATAGCAAAATGCGTACATAAAATAACCTAGGAATTTGTATAAAGAACAGTATACAAAAATACACAAAATAATTAAAATTTGTATGAAAGAAAAGAAATATACAAAATACACATAAAATTAAGATGGTTTATCTGATGAAATACATATACAAAATACACATAAAATAATGTAAATTTGAATGAAAATATATAAACAAATACACTTAAAATAACAATAAATTTGTGCCAAAACCGCCTTATATACAAGATACACATTAAATAATAAATGTGTATAAAAAATATATACAAAAGAAATAGAATAATGTAAATCATTATGAAATAAATACAAGAAGTATCAACAAAATAATGTAAATTTAGCCTTGTGAAAGAAAGATGCAAAATTCCCAGAAAATAGTGCATTTTCTAAAATATATATACCAAAACACATAAAATATTTAAATTTGTTATTGAAATAAATATACTAAATGTAAAATACCAGTAAGATAAATTTATTGAAAGAGATATTCAAAATACATAATAAAACAATGTAAATTTGTTTTAAAATATATATACGAATACACATAAATAACATGGAACTTTCTACCCGAAATATATACAAAATACACATGAAATTATGTAAATACGTTGACACAAAAATATATATACAAAATACATATTAAGTAATAACAAATAAAATAAATAAACAAAATATCATGAAAAGAATGTATTGATACTTTGAAAATAAATAATGAATAATAAATTTATGAAATATATATGCAAGATACACATTAAATAATGTAAATATGTATAAAAAAATATATACAAAAAACAAATAGAATAATGTAAAATCGTATCCAAAATAAATACACCGAATATTAATAAAATAATGTAAATTTGAATGATAATAAAGATAAAAATTCCCATCAAATAGCGCATTTCTTATAAAATATATAAACCAAAATACACATAAAATATTTAAATTTGCATTAAAGATAAATATACAAAACACATACAATAGAAGGTAAATTTACCCATTGAAAAGATACTTTTGAAAATACATATAAAACAACGTAAATTTGTTTCAAAATATATATACGAATACAAATAAAAAAACGTAGATTTCATAAAATATATATACAAAATACACATAAAATTAAGTAAATACGTATAAAAAATGTATACAAAATACACATAAAATAATGTAATTTCAATTAAAATAAATATGAAATTGGAATGAAAGAAATATATAAACAAATACACTTAAAATAACGTAAATTTGTATAAAATATATATACGAATACAAATTAAATAATGTAAATATTAATATAAAAAATATATACAAAAACAAATACAATAATGTAAAATCGTTATCAAAATAAATACAGAATATCAATAAAATAATGTAAATTTATTGTGAAAATAAAGATGCAAAATTCCCAAAAATTATCGCATTTTTATAAAAAATATATACTTAAAATACACATAAAATATTTAAATTTGTATTGAAATAAATATACAAAATACTTTTATACAATTAGGGTGATTTGTATTGAAAGAGATATTCAAAATACATATAAAACAATGTAAATTTTGTTTCAAAATATATATACGAATACACATAAAATAAAGTAGATTTCTATAGAAATATATATCCAAAAATACATATGAAATTATGTAAATTCGTATAAAATATATACAAAATGCATATCAAATAATGTAAATTCGTGTCAAAATAAATTAACAAAATATCATGAAAAATATGTGTTGTATGAAAATAGATAATATAGATAATAAATTTGTATAAAATATATATGCAAGATACACATTAAATAATGAAAATGTAAATATGTATAAAAAGTATACAAAAAAGGCAAATGAGAATAATGTAAATCGTATCAAAATAAATTACACCGAATATTATTAAAAATAATGTGAAATTTGTATGAAAATAAAGATGCAAAATTCCCATAAAATAAGCGCATTTCTTATAAAAATATATATACCAAAATACACATAAAATATTTTAATTTATTGAAATAAATATACAAAATGCACATACAATAAGAGAAAATTTGTATTGAAGAGATATGCAAAATACATATAAAACAATGTAAATTTGTTTCAAAATATATATACGAATACAAATAAAAAAAACGTAAATTTCTGTAAAAATATATATACAAAAATACACATAAAATTAAGTAAATACGTATATGAAAAATGTATATACAAAATACACATAAAATAATGTGAAAATTCGATTTAAAATAAATAAAACAAAATACCCAATAAAAGAATGTGTATTTGGATAAATATAAATATACAAAATACATATACAAAATAAACATAAAATAAAGGTTGAATTTTGTAATAAATATATGTAGACAAAATACATAAAGTAATGTAAATTTATATGAAAATATATATAAAATACACATAAAATACCATGAATTTGTATAAAATATATATTCAAAATAAATAAAATAATGTAAAGCGTATAAAATATATATACAAAGTACATATAAAAATAATGTAAAACTCGTTATCAATATAAATCAACAAAACATTAATAAAATAATATATATTTGAATGAAAATAAATTTACAAAATACATAACATAACTAAAAATTTGTATTAAAATATATAAAAATATGAAAATAATTTGGGTTGTATGAAAATAGATACAAAATACACATAAACTAGGTAAATTAACTTTTTGGAAATGTATATACAAAATAATATAAAATATTGTAAATTTGTCTCCAAAAATATATAAACAAATACACATAAATAACGTTATTTTGTATGAAAAATATATTCAAAATACACACATAGATTAATCAATTTGTATTAATTAATATACAAAATGCGCATACAATAAAGGTAAATTTATTGAAAAATATGCAAAATACACATAAAAATGTAAATTTGTTTTTCAAAATATATATTCGAATACACATAAAATAACACTTAGATTTCTATAGAAATATATATTCAAAATACACTTGAAATAATGTATCCAATACGAATAAAAATATATATACAAATACACATTAAATAATGTTAATTCGTGTCAAAATAAATAAATGGAAATTAAGAATGTGTATTTGAATGAAAATATGAATATACCATAATTCACATTAAATAACCTAAATTTGTATAAAACTATATACAAAAAAGAAATACACAAAAATAATTTAAAAACTTGTAACCTTGAAAATAAATATACAAAAACATATAAAATTAGGTAAATTTGTCATTGAAATACATATACAAAATACACACATAAAATAATGTAAATTTGAATGAAAATATATATAACATATAGACTTAAAATAACGTAAATTTGTATAAATATATATACAAAAACACATTAAATAATGTAAATATGTATAAAAAATATATACCAAAACACAAATAAAATAATGTAAATCGTATCCAAAAATAAATACAGAAAATATTAATAAAATAATGTAAATTTGTATGAAAATTAAGATATACAAAATACCCATAAAATAACGCATTTTTTAAAAAAAATATATATACGAAAAAAACATAAATATTTGATTTTGTATTAAAAAAAAATAGATATACAAATACACATAAAATAAGCTAAATTTGAATTGGAAATATATATACAAAATACACAAAATAAATGTAAATTTG
Organism: Eriocheir sinensis; assembly: GCF_024679095.1. Taxonomy (NCBI): domain Eukaryota; kingdom Metazoa; phylum Arthropoda; class Malacostraca; order Decapoda; family Varunidae; genus Eriocheir; species Eriocheir sinensis. The sequence goes on along the minus strand of NW_026111566.1, from coordinate 1,933 downwards.
TATCAAAATGCACTGATACAAATACATATAATCAACATAAATTTGTATAAAAATATATAAACAAAATACACATTAAATAATGTATATACATTATAAAAAATGTACCAAAATAAAATAATCATGTAATAATTCGTATCCAAAATAAATGACAAAAATACCAATAAAATAATGTAAATTTCTATAAGAAAACATATACAAAATACATAAATAACATAAATATCAATAAAATATATATAATATAATATATTTTTATACATATTTAAAATATTTAATGTATTTTGTATATATTTATCAAATTTACGTTATTTTATATATATTTGCATTTATATATTTTCCATACAAATTTACATTATTTTATGTGAAGTTTGTATATATTCAATACAAATTTGCTTAACTTTATGTATTTTATAATCTATTCAAATTTCAAGTAAAACTATTTTTGTGTATTTTTGTATATATTTTATACAAATTTTAGTTATTTTATTTGTTTTTTGTATATATATTTTTCTGCACAAATATACATTCTTTTATTGGAGTTTTTTGTGTATTTAATTTTTTACAATTTACATTCAATTTATCATGTGTATTTACCATATATATTTTCTACCGTATTTAAATTTATTTATATATGTATTTATATACATTTTCAAAAAATTTACGTTATTTGTGTGTGTATGTCGTATATATTTGAAATAAATTTTATACAAATTCGTTATTTTATGTGTATTTCCAATATATATATTTTCATACAAATTTATATTATTTATGTGTAATCTTATATTTTATTACCATTTATTATTTATGTTTATTTTGTATATTTATTTCATTTAATATAATCAAATTTAAATTTATTAGCCTTAACATATGCATTTTGTATATTAATTTTAATACAAATTTAGTATTCTATGTGTATTTTCTTGTATATATTTTATATAAAATATACTTTTATTTTATGGGTATTTTGCATCTTGTTTTCATACAAATTTACGTTATTTTATTGATATTCTGCTCATTTCATTGTTTTTGATACGATTTGACATTATTCTATGTGTATTTGTATATATTTTTATACAAATTACGTTATTTTTTATGTGTATTTAATTCTATATATTGACACAAAGTACAATGTTTTATAGGTATTTTGTAATATATATATTCAAAAAAGAAATTTACCTAGTTTTATGTGTATTTTGAACTATATCTATTCCTCATACAAACTCAAATTATTTATACTGTATATTTGTAAATATTTCAATGTTTTAAATTTTAGTTATGTTGTATGTGTATTTTGTAAATCTATTTTCATTCAAATATATATTATTTTTATTGGTATTTTGTTGATTTATATTAATATGAATTTACATTATTTTATATTACTTTAACATATATATTTTATACGCATTTTACATTATTTTAATATTGTGTACTGAATAAATTTTATAAAATAAATTTAAATTTATGTGAAAATATATGCAAATACACATAAAATACCATGAATTTGTGTAAAATTATATATTTAATATAAATATTAAATTATTTTAAATGCGTAAAAAAATATATATACAAATACATATAAAATAATGTAAACTCGTATCAATATAAATCAACAAATGCCAATAAAATAATATATATTTGAATGAAATAGATTTACAAAAATACACATAACCTAACTAAGAATTTAATATTAAATATATGAAAAATACATAAAATAATTTGAGTTTGTATGAAAATAGATATTCAAAATACACATAAAAACTAGGAAATTTCTTTTGAAATATATATAAAATACCCATAAAATATTGTACAATTTGTGTCCAAAATATAAATAAATACACATAAAATAACGTAAATTTGAATGAAAGCCATATACAAAATACACATGTAGAATAATGTCAAATCGTTATCAAAATGGACAGTATCCAATAAAATAACA